>NW_015112812.1:300521-311650 GCF_001443285.1 Poecilia latipinna | reverse complement strand
AAATATCTTTTTAAAAACAAGCCATAAAAAAAAAAAAAAAAAAAAAAAAAAAAAAAAAAAAAAGGTGCAGAAGTCTGCAGGGAAACTATCAGAAATCCTCAGAAATAATGTACTAGAAATAAAATATGTGAAGTCATGTTTATAGAAATGATGTTGACCTTTTTCTAAATGTCTCTTTGCATTTATCATTTTAATAACCTAACTGAACTCCTGGAAGTTATGGATCTAAACATAACAACAAGCGCAACACATGAGTTAAAATAATTTCTGTTGTCTTTAATGAGTTCTGCAGATGGAGAATACACACGAGGAATAACAGTCTTTTCAGTTCAGGTACAAAAAAGAGATGCACAAAGAAAAATGAACACATCCATCTTTTTGGTGCGATACGGAGGACAACACTGCAGTTAAAAAGTAAATAAACTGTCCACCTTCCACCAGCTCAGCAAGCTTCTTCTTCTTCTCCTTTTTCTTCTTCTTTTTCTTCTTCTTCGGAAGAGACAGATGTTTGGCAGGAAGAGAGTTGAAAGCATTTTATCAGACTGGTCAGGGCAGTTTTGCTGATGTTGTTAAACGCTGGTGTTAAAAATCAAGGCATTTATATGATCTTGTAACTAAAAGACAACAGTTTAATAAGTGCTGATAATAAATTAACACACAAAGACCGTGCCACTGAGTCCTCTTTTATAATGTTCAATGATGCTCTGTGGCTTTGACTCAGCAAATTTAATTATTTTATTTTTATTAAAAATAAACATTTTAAAACAAACAACAACAAAAAAAAACATGTCTGCAACAAAGTCAAACAGTAAGGAAATTAAGAGTGTTACGTGTTCCCCCTGACAATAAGACATTTATTTATTTATTTATTTTTTTTTTGGTTTGGCTGTTTGCCTTGTGTTCAGAGTCTTGTGATCGCGCCAACTCTCCCGGACGAGACGAGTCCAAAATAGACGAAAACAGCACAAAAGGTGCCTTTTCTTTAAAGGTTAGCCAATCTGTCGTCTTCGCGACGTCGGTCACCACTAGTGTGACTTGAACAAACCGTCTGGCTTTCCGCCTGGGAACAGGGAAAGTGTCTCCAGTGTCTTCCATTTGTTGCTAAACGAGGCCAAAGGCAAAGCTTTCCATGTGTGCGAGCGTTGTCACACCTCTGTGCTGTGTGTAGCCACAACAAGCCTGGTTGTTTATTGCACAAACACGGGAGTGCTCACACCGCTCTGGTGTTTACCTGTAAACAGCGCAGACATCACTGGGTGCAATGAGCGCCACGTTTCGTTCCTGCAGCTTTTCTAACATGGCAAGGGGCTGCTGTTTTCCGACAGAGCCCAAAACCCCTTTTTTGCACCACGCCGCCGCTGCTGATGAACAAACTAAACCATCCACAACGTTTGTCTTTGAGTGGAAGGGGCTGAAATCACGAGTCTCCCATTTTGGTGAGGAGGTGATAATCACAAGACTAAGAACAGATAAACATGATAATAACATTCTGGAAAATGGCTAAAAATACACTGTCAGCCTGTTTATTATAAATACCAGCCGCAGCAAAAGCTGCGAAACAATCCTGTTCAGCACAATAAAAGTTAACGTTACTTCAACCCATTGTTTTTCTTTAAAGCCTTTGGAGTATTGTAGCCTTTATTTCCTTGGTGGTTTGAAGTGAGAACAGAGAATAAGTGCATGGTGAAAACTGATGATTCAGCGCAATAACTTAAAATCTTTTGTAAAAGTAGAAAATGTCTTTCTTCAAGCCGGCAGCTTTTGGAGCACTTTTTTCCTGTACGTTTTAGTGGTTATTTTTTCTTAATTAGTTTAAATCCATGACTTTTGACTTTTGATTTGCGGTTCTTGGACTGCATTTATCGGTACTTTGTTTTTGTTTTTACTATAATTTGCAAAGTGAGAACAAGCAAACTGACTTTGATTCAGCAGACGATAGTAAACCCAAGACAATCAGACTAAATATGTTTTACTCCATTTACACCCAAAGTCAAAAATTCGGTCTAAGGATGACTGAACCATGTTAGAAATCAAATCGAAAACTAGTTGGATTTGCTAACTGATGTGCTTAGTTAGCCTAATTAGCTAACAAGCTAATGACAGTGTTTTTTCTCTACATTTTGTGCAAAGACTGCAGCAACAAGTTCTTCAAAAGGGGCTATTCAGCACTATTTTTTTTACTGCGTGTATCACAATAAATTCAGATCAGAAACCTCCTGCTTTCTCTCTTAAAATTATGATTCATATGAACCTCTTTGTTGACTTTTTCTTCAAACTGGAAAAATTCAATGTCTTTGTAAAAACGGAGCTTGTATTTAAGCCTCTTCCTTCAGTGAAGCTGATGGATTTCTATTTCCACATGCAGTGTGTTGATGGTATGGCGCGGTACTTTAAAGAAGGTATTACTTACCAAGGTGATACTTGTTAAAAAAACAACTTGAAAACCACCAGTTTAGAAGATTTATCGATATTTATGTCTGAATCAATTGGGATTAATTGTAAAAGAGGTTCTCGTTTGTTCTGAAATCAAAACATTTAAATAAAATAAAAATTAAAAAAAACCCAGATATACAAATCCACTTTGTTTTTATGAAAAGTGCTGATAGATGTTGAACACCTAATAAATAAATACATTTGTGGAGAATATTAAAGAAGTCATTCAGCACTTAAAACTACTCTATCCCTGATTTATGTTCTTGCATTGTCTCAGAGCCTCTTCATGTTTATATAAAGTTCGTCACGTCACTTGAACTGTAACCAAAACATCAAGTGTTATGTGACGCAAAGCAAAAACAGCATGACACAATAAGACTCCCAAAAACATTTAACAGGGCAGCCAGTGATGCGCAAAACTGGAATTCTTCAAGGGTTCGTCGGGTTCTGACCCAAAGCCCGACTCTAGAACACATTTTTGCAGTGTGCTTGATCTGTCACTTGGGAAAAAAAAATGTTGCAGCATGAATAAGAAACACTATGAATAAAACTGAACATGTTCATTGGGTTATTAGATGGTGGAAGAAACAGTACATGAGGCAGTTATATCTCTGGCACAGTCTTGCAGCAGTTCTCTGACACACAAAGCTCATTGTTCAGCTGTTGCTGCTGTATGAACTCTGCGGTTTCCTCAAGGATCTGCCCTGGGATGGGGAAGTCAGCTGGCGTGTTCTGCTCAACAGCTGATTCTTGAAGACCTTCAGTTCCTGCCTCCTCCAGGCTCGCTCTGCTGTGAGAGTTGCAGGGCTCCAGATTGCATCCAGTGCCCTGGAGAAACTGTAAAAAGTTCTCCTCAATGGAGGCTTCGCGGCTCGGCAGCTGCTCCCCCTCTACGGGCCCGGCCCGCTTGAAGATGCAAGCCAGGTGGCGGCCCAGCTCCTCTCGGATCTGACGGTTCAAGCAGCCATAGAAAAAGGGGTTGGAGGTGAAGCAGAAATAGCCGATCCATGTGACCACG
The DNA here is from genome assembly GCF_001443285.1 of Poecilia latipinna. Classification (NCBI taxonomy): domain Eukaryota; kingdom Metazoa; phylum Chordata; class Actinopteri; order Cyprinodontiformes; family Poeciliidae; genus Poecilia; species Poecilia latipinna. The sequence goes on along the minus strand of NW_015112812.1, from coordinate 308,199 downwards.
CCCTCCAGTTGGGTCAGCGAGGCCGGCGCAGTGGAAATGACCGCCGAGTAGAGGTGGAAGGAGAAATATGGCAGCCAGCAGCAGAAGAACTGACCGCCGACTGCCACCAAAACTGCTGCGGCCTTCCCGCCGCTGAAGGTCCTTTGAGGAGTTGTACGCGCTCCGGTGCCGCCAAGGCTTGCTGCCATGGTGGAGTGGCTGCTGACAGAGTCAGAGCGTTGCCTCGACGTGTCCACCCAGGTGGGGTTGGGACCACGGTGCATGGATGCCACTCGGGCCACCTTAAACATATTGCAGTAGACCACCAAAATGATCAGCATGGGGCACAGAAAATAGATTACAGTAAAGAAAACCATGAAAACTATACGTGTGGACCTGCCTCCTGTCCAGTGGAGGGAGCAGTGTCTCTGACTGGGAACGAGGACTTCAGGAGTCCCCACAGTCGGGGAACCCTGAAACAGATATCCTAGCAGGGGCAGCATGGACATGACGAGAGCTTTAATCCAGATCCCAACTAGCACCGCTACCACCACCCCGACCGTCATCTTCACCTCGTGACGCATGGGGTAGATGATGTAGTAGTACCGCTCCACGTTGATGGCACAGATGGTGAGGATGGCGGCGCTCACTAGACACACACTCAGGCAGAGGTAGCTTCGACACAGGGCCTCGTCCTCCAGAATCCGGTCTGACAGCATCCCCAGCGGCATCACCAGCAGTGCCGCCAGCAGGTCCACCAGACAGAGGTGGAACACAAAGGCAAACTTCCTCAGCTGCGGCGTTTTAGTGATGACGATCATCACAGCCAAGTTCCCCACCACCGCTAGGACGTCCATGACGAGCATAGCGCACAGCCCCAAGGTCTGATTCAGATCTATCCCATTATCGGTACTCCCAATTTGTCTGGTTATGTTGGAGACATTTGGCTGAAAAGAGTTTAGGAATGCGGAGGCAGCGGACGCGTTGTTCCAAGAGGGCCGTGGTCTGATGGTATGCTCCATGAGAGGATGGAATGAAGAGGAGGGAGTTTGCTGAATTTCACGGGTCCATCACCCATCCTCCTCTGTCAAAGGGGGCATCTGAGAAGTTCAGCCTTTGGTGTTGGTCATAGTAACTAGAGGGGGATTTGAGTTTGGAGGTTGGCAGACGATGATTCGAGTCTTCACCTTGATGTAGATGATCTTGTAAATGAAGGAGTCCTCTCTTGACTATCCCTCTCAGCAAAGACCTGAAAGAAAAAGAGTCACTAAGTCATTTACTTCTTCACTTGGACTTTAGAGACTTGAAATTAATCTGTCTTTTGGGGAGTGTGCTTCAATGAATGATGCCAGGCATTAAAACTGGTTGTGTATCACGTTTGTAAGATGTGCAGCATTTTGCACAAATCCTTTTAGCATCTAACTCCAACCTGTCCATTCTTATTTAACAATCATTGCAGAAGTGCAAAACCATTTGTAAAATGCTGTAGAGTTAATCATTTTGAAGCTTTAAGTTGTGCAAAATAGTTATTTTTTTCCCCCTCTAAATTCATTGCCCTGTGTTGGCCCAAACCTTTTCTGTCTCTTGAAAGTTATTCATCTCGATGCCGGTTGCACTTATTTACAACCAAGGCCATAATTTATTGGATATTTTGACATCTGCATCCTCAGATGTGTGTTTTCAGGGCAGCAAGACCCCAGGGAGAAGCTAAAAGCAAAGGGTTGAACCATATGTCCACATTAAGAGAGCGGAGAAGAAATTACGGATGTGCAAATAAACTGCAAAACTCAGCATTGCAGAGTTCCCTGCTGTCTTAAGTGATGTGAAGAGGAGATCGATGAGTGCTTTTCATATCGCAAAAATCCTGACATGTCTCTTCCTGCCATTAGGAAAACGCCAGAAAACTTTACAGACAATTCTCTTATGAAATCAAACAGGCCTCGTGCGTATGGTGGTGGGTCACCCTCAGCAGCCTGTGTCAGTGTTTGCCAGTCGAGTAGGCAGTGTTTACTGTCACAACCTCACCTGGACGCAACCCCACACAGTGTTAAAGCTCAGGAATGAGCACCGACGCTTTGGTACATTTCCATATGCTGCTCACCTGCAGGTGCAAGTTTTCCACTTCAGAGGTGTCACAGGCCTCGTCCCCTGCAGGGCTACTCGTCTTTTCCTGCCCACGTATACACACAACAGGCGCAGCCATCACCTGACAGGTGCGGGCGTAAGACAGTGGGTGGTCTTTTCTTAACAGGTCAAGGGGATCGAGTCACTTATTTAGACTTCCTGTGATGGAGCGGCGACTGTGGATTGTTACTTTAAAGTGGGCGGGAGCTGAGGTACACCAAGGTCTTGGAAAGTTGCACGTTGAAAACCACTTAAATTTTCCACCTTATTGTTGCTACAGCTTAAAGAGATGTTAGCGAAACTCCCAAAGTGAATGCAGTTTTATTGGATTGTACGGACCATATCGTGACACATGGCTGTCTCTCCACCACCTGGTGCTTCAACTAGCTGAAAAAAAGGCCTCTATGCTTTTTTTCCCTTGGTGACAACAAAGACAAATTGGGCTGTTCTGATAAATTACCAATTGAAAAAATAACCAGTTTCCACCACAGAAAGTCCTGGGGTGGAAACTAAAGAAGCTCCACTACAAAACCCAACTACAAAAATGACTGCAGTCTGGCTACCACAGCAGATAGCTTAACTAGGTAACCCTCTAATATAAGCTTTCTTTAGTCCCAGCGGTACTCCATAAAAAGGAGAATGGCCAAGTTTTATAAATTTTATTTCTTTTGTTAATCATTTCAAATTGTGAGCATTTTACTAAAGACCATGAAAATCTCAGACTGCTCCATTCATACCTACATCAAAGCCAAACATTATCATCACTTTGTTGTGCAGAGAAGCAGTCTAGTTTATAAGAAGGTCTCATTGAGTTAAGTATAATCTGAAAAGCACAGGAGTTTTTAAAAGATCCATTTTATGAGACACAAACCACACAAACAGAACTATTTATTGTGGGAAGGAAACATTTAGCGCACTTTAGCACAGTTAATGCAATCAAATCAGCAACAGCAGTGCAATTTAAGTTCAAACTTGGACTCACACGCTGGAAAAAAATTCATACAAAGCTACAATCCAAGGCTGTGCTGAGTCCCTCGGACTGCTGACTTGGAAACATATGACCCTATCATATGCACATGACACTGTTTGCTGCAAGCAGAAAAAAGTAAGCTGTTGTTCAACCGAACCTCTCGCTTCACGTCTCTCTGACTTTCCTGCAGCGACGCACGAGCAGCAGTAGTGACACGGTGTGGAAAACGAGGTGTTTGCATCCGTATTTTATTGTTTTACACGAAGAAGCAGAGATGTGGTGGAACATCATCCTGCCTCATGAGTCATTCATTCTACCTTCAACCCACCTTCTGGAGATGTGTGTGTGCGTGTGTGTGTGTGTGTGTAATGAATAGTCAGTGACATACCTGAGTCTGCAGAGGGCTGCTTCCTCCTGTGAAGGTTCCCAGTCTGTTGAGGCACTGCTGACCTGTTTCGCTTTCTCACCCACACACACAGCAAACACTGATACACACCACGTCACAGGGAGGGAGGAGGGAAGGGAGGGGAGGAAAGGAGCGAGGAGGAAGAGGAGGGGGAGGAGGAGAGTGCTGAGTCTCCTCCTCACCTGGGCCGTTTCAATTTGCCATGCCTCAGACCGGTCGCATGCTTTCATGTTATTCAGTCACACACACACACACACACACACCCTCACACACCTTCAGCCTCTCAGTTTTATCTTTGCCTCTCTCTGAACATCAAGGTGATCCAGAGGCAAGAACAGGAGCAGGAATTAATGATGCCCAAATGGGTGGACATGCTCCCCCACCTCACACACTTTCACACACACACACACAGACTCTTGGTGTCGTCCAGAGCGACTGCAGAGCTGTGCAGGCAGTGGTGGGCAGGCAGGTTCCCCCGTTCCCCACTGGGTCTTAGTGCCTCTGGACACAGAAAGACATTTCCCTGCTTTTCACTCCTTCTGGTCACCATACCACAGATCAGTCCAGATCACTGTTGCCCTGAGGAACCGTGTTTATTTATTTATTCATTTTTTTACATCCGTCACCAATTATTGATATGAGGAGACATCTTACTCTCCAAGAGTTTCTGCAGTTTTCCAGTGATGGTTGTATATATTTGGGTGGTACAGCCACGGAAACCAACCTGGTCCCCTGTTAAACCTACAGTCATGTTCAATAAATCAGAATATTTATGAAAAGCTCATTTATTTCAGTAACTCAATTTACTAAGCACGATATGTGATACAGATTAATTACACAGATTTATATTTTCAAGCCTTATTTTCAGTTACCTATGATGATTTTCCACTTCCAGGCAATGAAATTACAGTATTAGAGATTATAACGTTACTCCAGACTAATAAATAAACATTTTAATACCGAGACGTGGGGCTAATACAATGAAATGAAAATGTGCCAGGATCCTGGACTTGTTTTTTTTTTTTTTTTTTTTGTTACTCTTAACATCTTAATCAGTTTCTTAATTTGTGATTTGCAAATGTTTGTTTCTGCCTCCATTGATTTTATCTAGATTAATCTTGTCTAGTTTTTTATTTATTTACAGTCAGTTCTCATTTCACTTAGCCATTTTTTATATTTAGTTAAAATTATCTCTGTTAAATTATTTGCTTCCATCCTGATTTGTGTTTTTTGAGTCATTCAATGCACACCAGGAAAATACTCCTTTAAATGACTAAAAAAACAAAAAACAAAAAAAAAAACATACAAAATGAAGGTAATAGAAGTCAGAGAACAGACTTTAATCTGACTGAGATGTTGTGGCGTGACCTCACACAGGCAGTTCATGCTTAGTTGTCAAGTGTGGCTCAATAAAAGAAACTGGGCAAAGAAGATCTGGACAAAATTATTCAGCAGCGATGTGAAGGAATCGGTTATTCCAAATGCTTAGTTTTACTTTTTCACATTTGGATATTTTTTTTTCTTAACAAATTAAAAATGAAAATTAAAGCTATGTTTTATAAAGTGGCACTATGTCTCTGGAAAATATATATAATACCATCTCTTTAAAATAAATTTAAATTTTACTTTGGTAGGCATAAGCTCACACTGAGAGTTTTAAAGAAAAGCAGAATTACCAGTGTGTTAGTCAGACTTTTTACTCTGGATGACTTTGACCTTATTGATGCTTCGCACCATTTAAATTGTATAAATGTGCAAAATCAGAAAATCCCTAAGAGGTATGTAGTGTACGCAAATAAAGGATTTATGATGGCCTGTTTTCAGCACGTTTTGCATCTTTTTTTTATGTAAAAGGCTGTTGTGTCTGTCACCATTTATGTTACTGTACTTTACTGTTAGGCTGTGAAATGAGGATTTACATGGACAGGATTTTCCGTCACGTCTTCTCTTCACGCCTGAATCCATCTTCCTGATGGATTCATCTCGGAGCTCCATAAACCCAGATGAGTTCACGAGTCATTACTTTGTTTCCTCTAATAAATCAATTGGTCATTTAAAAGCATATTAATTTATTGATCCAATTACCGCCTTGTTTGTCTCCTGAAGGCTACCTGATAAGGGCCTGCTAAAAAACTAGCCTGGGATTTCGATAGAAAGAAAAACAGCATTAGGTTTTGTATGCTTACTGAATTTAGCTTCTTAATGTTAGAAGAAACTGAAGTGCTTAAGTCGATTTTAACAAATGACAAGTTTGTTGTATGTTAATCCGAGGTATTTTCAAGCTGGGAAGTGAGCACAGCGGCCTCTTTGTGTGTGTTGATGTGTGCGTGCGCATCCTGTGACCGCGCTCGTGTCCGAGGTGTTGAATCATGACGGAAATAGCAGATCCTTGGTCATGCCAGCAGCACCAATCACAAGGGAGGGAAACACAATGGTCTCCATAGCAACACCAACTTTAGCTTCCCTGTGTGGCCCCTGCTCCCCACCGCAGCGTGAACCTCGGGGCAAACGGCCTCACTACCCAGCATGCATCAGCAGCCACTTGAAGAGGCGCTCATTGTGTCTTCTGACTGTGTTGTGTCTGTGTTTGTCCTGCTCCCCCGTGCTTAACTAAACACAGGTGGGCTCATTAAAGTTCAATTACTGCTACTGATCTCATGTGACTGCTGCACCGCCACCGGCTCAGATGCTACCAGTAGGGGGAGCTCTCACATTTAACAAGTCATATCTGGAAATCCATGCAAATGTTTTATCATCTCCGCCGCACAGAAGCAAAGATATGATTCATGCTTGTAGAGCAGACATTTCATTGGCTATCACCTGCCTCAATGCATGCTTAGCCATGTCACCAACATGCAAGTTTTACAGATTTTATTATTTCTATTTGGCCGTTTATGATGCTGGAAAATAAGGTGAATTTCTGGACTTTGAGATGCAAAAGGAGAAATAAGAATGATGCGGTTCCTTTAGTCTCTGTCTGAGTGTATTTAGGCCAGCTTACGACTCGGCTTACGTCACACACTAAATTGTTCTGCAAAGTCCATTTGAATCAGTTTAAACAAAGCTGGATGACTTTAGAAAGGTTTCATTTTCTCCCTTGAGTAAAAACCAAGCCTGAAGGTTCATTCATTTTAAAACTAAACCAGTGGGAATGAAAAATTACTTGAAATGGTATTTATATATAGATACCATTATATATTGGTATTTATTTCTTTCCTCATGTTGAATCCTAAGAACCAGAAATCCTTTCCTAGTAAATGAGGGAGGTTGCGCACATGGAAATGTTACATTTTCAGAACAACTCTGTGCATCGTGCTATTTTTCCACATGTTATCACATTTCAACTACATACTTCAATGTGTCATTGTGATTTCATGTGACAGACCAACACAAATAGCTCACATTCAAGAGGTAGACGGAAAACGATACACAACTTTTAAATTGTTAACAAATCCAAATCTGAAAAGGCCTCAGGAAGAACATTGTTGAATTAGGCACAGTCATTACATTTTTTTTCTTTACAAATAAACATTTCTCCTATCAACTCTGACCTGATTTGCTGTTCCTCCTCTAGAAAGAGTCAAGATTTGTAAACTGATTTTCCCACCTGAGTTGGGATTACTGCAGCACCTCCAGAGTTGCTTCTTTGACTAAATCTTTCATTGGTGCGTCTTCACCATGCTCTCATCATCTGTGGGATGGTCTAACACAGGGTTATTGTTTATTAACCCAGCCCTGCATTAAGGTTTCCCACAGCTTTATGCCTGACATTTCTGCTCTGACCCTCGGTTCCCATGACGTTGTTTGTTCGCTGATGTTCTCTCGCTGTATTTACACTGAGATGAGATCGACCCTATTTACAAGTAATGTGATATATGCAGGCTTCTGGTTACACTGGACTCTTTTCAAGAAAATCATTGTAAAGGAGGCTGACTGTTAATGTGTTCCACGCTTTACTTGAAAAATATTTAGAAAAACATCCACCTTTTCTTGTGCATAAAATCCCAACGTGGTGAAAAGTTTAAATTAAACTACAAACAGCAGCAGCAGGGATCGAATGTTTGTAGGTTGTCCTCAACGTCTCACCATTTGTTTGAACTTTAGAATCGGCAGAAAATCCCACCCCAACGTATTGCCATCAGTCTTTCAAGCAGTCTTCAAAATTGCTTCATTTGTTTGGTGGAATAGTAGCAGATACA
>NW_015112812.1:287844-297451 GCF_001443285.1 Poecilia latipinna | reverse complement strand
GTTTTCAAGAGTTTTTAAAAATTGGTTTTTTTTTTGGGGGGAAAGGAGGAGAAAGGGGGGGGGGGGGGGGGGGGGAGAAAGTTGTTTGATGAATTTCCTAAACAGATAGTCCGGATACAATGCGAAAGCTTGCTGGGAGCTCTTGGACAACCTGTTCTGCGTAAACAGCCAGGAAATATGCTGTCCAGCAACAGTAGCGGGCTTGTGCTGCTTCATTTCCCAGAGTCAGGCGCTGCTGTCCAAATAGACACAATTAGCACTCTCTGCTGAGTCCAGGTTGGCGCTGACATCCTGCGCGCTCTGAGTCACTGATGAGTACCAATGTCCAACACCGCCGTCTGCCCAGGGAGGCGGAATAACACAGCAGTAAGGAGGGAAAAAGTCTACTGTAAAAAACACAAAGATTATATTTCATTTTTAATTGGCTCTTTATTGTTGCAGTAGTTTGAGATTTGCTATGTTTCTTTTGTTTATTAATTAAACAATTGAGGACGCTATATTTAGTAGTCAGATGCTCTTCTTCAACTCCTGTGCAGTAATGTCTGTGACTCTCTGACGGTGAGTGATGTTCCACAACATCACTGATTCATCTGTTAATTTATATATATATAAAAAAACATGAATTACATACAAAACAAAAGTTTTCCTCTTCAGAAGTAAAGTATCTTTAGATGTGATGATGTCCTTGAAGAGAACAATTTGATTATTGATGGCATTTTTGTGGAGGAGCAGAGAGAGGAGCGGTTTTTGATTGAGTCATAAGCGGCCTTCAGGTGATTTTTGCTTAGCTATAAACACGACATTCCTGAGTTAAAAGGAATCATTGCTTGGAATTGCACAGAGAAAGATACAGCACAACGCATTAAATGGTGCAAAAACATTTACAATCCTCTCATCTCTGTAACATCTCATCTTCAACATTTTTGACACAAAACATTTTTTTCTGCAACTTCCAAATCAAAAATGCAGGGAGGGAGAAAAAAAAATTTTTTAAAATCCCTTAAGCGGTTTTATGTTTCTTGGAGCAGATAATCCGTAATCCCATGGCACTGGAGGTCTGAAGATCAGTGAATAGTGCAACTATCCATTTGTACTGTGACACTGTTCTGGCCAATTCAGCTCATTTGCACCAGTTTATAAACTAATGTCACAGTTTCAGTCAGACAGTAAAAAAAAATTGGTCAAAGTCATTAGATTTAGTTAATATGACCAATAACTAAATTGGCTGATGAGGTAGGTTTTTAGAAACCTGTCTGAGCCGACGGCTTGCAGACAGGTGGCAGAAACAAGACTGCCACCAGCACGTCACATCTTTTCAGTCACTGCAGCTACTAGATGCAGTCTTTCCCATCCGTGCTCACAATGTGATGTTTGAATTCAAATTGTCAGTGAATCAAAGCTGAAAATACTTCAACATCATGACTGAGTCCAGACTTTGCAGATTTGACCTGCACGTGTTGGGGAGGGCTCTGCTTGGAACATTGGTAGTTTACTGATTCAAAAAGTCTATAAGAAATAAATAAATCTACTGAATGGAGCTCTATTTTGCTGATTTAAAAAAAAAAGAAAACTCCAGGGTAGTTTTTTGGTTTTGGTCACTTTTGGAAGGTCAGAGTGTCTCATATAATCTTTTTTAACTATCTTGTACCTCTACATTTTTTTTTTTTTTTTTGGTTTTTTGTAATTTTTGAGTTTTTTTCCAATAGGAATTCAGACATTTGACATCTAAGTAGATGTGACAGTTCATGCTTAGGTTAAAAAGTCTTTGCCAAATATGTTGACTGCAGTGTGACTTACCTTAGCTCATATTTATATTTAAACAAAACGGGTAAATCTGTAAATGATTTTTATTTTCCATTAAAGGCACTCTAATCTGCTACAGACCTATCCCTAGCAATCTTGTTTTATGCAACATTTTTTTTTTTAAATTGTTGCTAATTAGTTTGAGCTTGTACACCGTAATCAACTACCTCCAGTCAGGTTACATTAGCACGGAAACCTCTCTTTGTTCTCTCGCAGCCCGGCTTTGTTTCTATATTTATCGCATTAAAGGTCAGAGCTGCATTTAAAACAGTCAATGAAAATATTAAAAAATACTTTTGAAGACATATTTAAACATATGTATTTGAACAGTGGTTGAGATCATGTATATTACTTCATCTTGTCTATATTGTAGAGTTTCAATTATATAAAAAGTAAAATATCAAATAAATTACTCCTCTATAGTTTTTTTTTTTTTTCAAGTGCCCTGTTTGGGCATTTTGGGAAAACCACAAGAAGAAGATGGATGCCTCCTTGTATAACTTTGCTATCTGGAGTTGCAAAGTTGAAGCCTTTTGAAATCTACAACAGAGGTGGTGCGTCAGTGAAGCACAAGAACCGCAGCCTCTGGCCAAAGTGGCACATGAAGGGATGCGGTGCACCAATCCAGCTCCACTGCTGCATCTTCAAGAGCATGCTAATCCCAGAACCTGGAAACGGTCAGATATCTGTACAAGACCCGATTGCTAAACCGCCCAGCACTCACTCATTTATGTATCCCCAAGTTTGTTTGTCCCAGTTTCGCCTTCTCTGCTCGAGTCGCCAATTTTCGTGTCACATCACGCAAGTTTGTTCTATTCTGGTTTAATTAAAGTCTCCTGGCTACATTTGGCTCCTCCACAATCATAATTCACAATTAGATTGGAGTAAACAAGGCTCGACTGAATAACATTTTTTTTTTTTTGCTAAAAACAAATCTTCATTTCAATTTGTCCGTAGTAACACAATTCCCCTGCTTGTCGTTTTTATTTTAGATGAAAACATGGTAACACTTTATGTGAAGGGGGGTTAATAAGACTGTCATGACACTTTCATAAACATGACATAACACCTGTCATGAGTATCAATAAGTCTTCATGAATATTTATGACTGTTGTCATAAAGTGTCATTTGGTAAATTATGACTCTTTTAATACAAAGTTGACATTATTCAAAATGTCTTTGTTATGACAACTTGATATTAACCAGGAAATCATTGCTGTTTAAACTTTACCTTTAATAACATAAAGTTACCTAATTTTTAAAGTGCAATCAGTAATACTTTTATAACAAATTTATATCAGTAATGATTTCTTGGTTAATGTCAAGTTGTCATAACAAAGACATTTTGTCATAATTTACCGAATGACGCTTTATGACAACAGTCATAAATATTCATGAAGGCTTATTCATGTTCATGACAGGTGTTATGTCATGTTTATGACAGTCTTATTCAACCCCCTTCAAATAAAGTGTTACCGAAAACAGAATAAATGACTGTTGAAAGTGACGTGAAGCAAACTGTTAAATACAGTTAGTTCAGAAGCGACTAATCTGCTACGCAGTTATTGATGAAATAAAGAGTCTTGTGTTGAGTGTAAATACCACACTCCCACTCTTCACAATCCATTCTCTCTGCCTTGACAGCTGGTGAAAAAACTATTACTAACTGTGCAAATCGACAATAGGTGATAAAAATTATCATGGAAATCCATATTCATGAGAACATCCCAAATACCAGAGGTCCGCAAAAGACAAGACAGTGACATGACACATTTCAGTGGAGTTTGGCAGAGTTTTCTCCGAGGATCTATTAATGGGCCGGGACTCGATGTGCTGCTCCTGAAAACCATCTCTCACGACTGACTGCAGTCAGAAACAGCGCAGTATAGTTTGGTCCCTCATTTTAGTCCTTCCCCCCCCCTTCTCTCTGCAGCCTTGCCACGTGTATTCAGTCGCCCCATCTGAGCCAACCAGAGCTGTGTCCTGCAGGCTGGATGTGCAGAGGAGCAGGAGGAGGAGGAGCAGAAGGAGGGGGGAGATGAGATTGTGAGATCCAAGCAGATGCTGCATGGTTAATAATGCAGGCCAGCTGTCAGCATTTAGACAGGGTGACAAAGTGAAAATCAGCCGAGCAGCTTTCAATCTGGGCACACACAGGCCTGGTGATACAAGAGAAGCACAGGAAGATTTCACTGCAGGAGCCCATAGGCGGATTTATGCACTTTAACTTAAAACACGGTCAGGGATCACTTTTAGTTTTCGCCCCCACAAGCTGGTGCAAAAATAAAGCAGGAATTCCATCATGCATTGCCTTTTTGGATTACAAAACTGGCTCAATCATCCATCCATCATAAAGTGAAAGTGAATGCTAATATTCCTTTAACTCTGTCATCTGAGGACATTCAGCATTTCCTCACAGTGCTAGGCAACAAAATACATTATAGATGAGCAAACAATATTCAGCTCACCTGTTTTCTATTCATGTCTGCACTATGGTAAATCTGAAAGAAAAACAACACCTGTCATGCATCATGACAAAAGACTATCACCACATTGAGGATATATTTTTTTAAACAATTAAATCTGTAACTACGCCTGATGTCTTCTTGGTTGTTATTGCTTTTCGTTTGTGTGATTTATTCCATTGTTCTTTTTCTCACAGCTATAAAGTTTAGTTTGATTTAGCCGTGTAGTTAAAGCAGCACTACAGGAACTTTAACAATTTCATAACTAATGTTTTTAATTTATCCGTTATGTCCCTCTGTGACTCTGTCTCTGCTCTATTGAATATTTGGAGAGTAAAATAAGGGGATTAACTCAAAGCCTTTCAAACGAGATTCCAGCTCTGGAAGAGATTAGAAAACAATAATGTTGTAATGCAGCATTAATGGTGGGGAAGAAAAATGCTGCGTGTATAAGTTCATCAGGGGTTAGTCATTTCACTGAAGAAAAGCACAAATGTAAATAAAAATCTCCTAGCGGTAACTCAAATATCTTTGTTTTGATTCAAGCAACAGATAGAAAAGAGTTGCTTTTAGGAGTTACTTTTGGTTTTATTAACCTGGTGTCACATTCACACAGTGCAGCTCCTCACACCGGCCTCCTGTCGTTGGTATTTCATGCCTGCAGAACAAAATAAAGTGGTCGCTGTGCAAACGGTAGGAGAAAGGAGTAAGCTAAACTTGTAGCTGCTTTAGGCCTCCAAACCAACAGGGGGCCCTCAAGAGTGCTGGAATCTTCACTTAAAATGGTTAAAAATGTTTTTTTAACAATTTTGAACTCTTCAAAAAATTGTTGTCACCATCCTCTAGTGACCCAGGTACAAACAATAGAGCAGTTTCATTGAGTTATATGTCATAAGATGTTAACAGTGGGATACAAGCAGCACATATTTCAGTGTATTCAGTTAATGTAAGCAACTTTCCGAGTGGCACATTGACACGTAGGGCAAGGAACCAAACCTGCAGGTTTCTGAGAGCGACCACTCAACCCAAAGGGTCACAATCGCCCCAAACACGGTCAGATTCAAACATGAATACTGACATGGAGACACAGCATGAAATCATAGATAAAGCTCCTTAAATCAAATTCTGTTTGGGGCTCATACATCTCAGATCGACTACTTTTTAGGATTAATAACATCAGCAAAAAGAGACACAGTCTCATAAAAAAAAAACCCTGAAATTCTGAAATTCACCACAAGCTTGTTCAATTATAGACCAACGCTGGTTAAAAACAGTTCTGTTTAATTAACACAGCAACGCTCCCTCTTGTGATGGTTTGGTTTCGCTGTGTGGGATGACTGGACTCTGGGAAGTCAGTGACACAGAACAAATATAACACTGAATATCTTGGTGGAGGTTGGAGGGGCTTCGTGACAGTGAGGTTGGATAAAATAAAACTTAAACAACAGATTGATGCAAATTGTGAATGTCTAGATTATTCTGAAGCTTTCATGAGACAAAGTGAACAAAAATATCAAAATGGTGGAACTTACAGAGGTGGTGTTTATTAATGGGTTAAAACCCTAAAATATTAATTTGGCTGTTTACACAGTGAAAGTCTGTAATTTGAAACTATCACTGATACGTTTCAAAACGACGACTGGAATGTAATACTGTGAGTATTTTTTCAATCTAAAATGCTTATTATTTTCTCTCCTCAGAGACAGAATAATAAAAGGTACCAAAACTTACTACTATCCAAGAAGTTTTAAGGACAAAGACAGAAAAAAACCCATCTAGTTTAAAACTGCCAGGTTTTCACATGACTATGTTTTCTCCTCACTATTACAGAGTAAAGGCCCAAAGAGTTTTACTCATTACAAATCATTTTTGACAAAATGTTGCTGTACACATTATCGTTGAGGCTTGCTGCATCACTACTGAAATTTCACTTCTGATATTTCTGGACTTTTTCGCTCCCTCATCATTCATTCCCGATGACTCCAGCAGCCATTATGTAATAACGCCACAGCCAAGTCGCAGCTTAAATTGGGTCCTGGGTTGCTGCTACTGCTACTGCGGCTGCTGCAAAAACAGCTTTTGGGTTCGCTTCCCTGTGGTGCCTACGGCCCACATGCTGACACGGCAGAGGCAAGAGATTGGAGTGATTAAAACAGGGGAAAGCCTAAAACCTGTTTTTGAAATCCTCTTACGAAGTCGCCGCAGTGCTGTTATGCATGAAGCCTTTTGCCTTATGCAATGAGTGCAGTTGTTTTTTTGTTGTTTTTTTTTTTTTCTTTTTTTTGGCTGGTTTTGTGAAGGTCAGAGTTCAGAGGAAGCAGAGAGACCTCAGGAGACCTCTGACCTCTTGTCAGGAATCACAAAGGAGTGGCTGACTGACTGCTTTAAGCATGATGTTTAATTTTAGAAGTATCTGAGGGTCTATTGTTTGAAGAAGTGTTCACCGAGTTGCTCTGACACACACACACACACACACACACACACACACACACACACACACACTTGTAAAAATAGAGAATTGCCTCGGCCTCCTTCGCCTCTGATGACAAGGAATATCCTCATGTGTCCCTCTTTATCTACAGTGAGGATCTGGTTGAAGAATGTCATGCAGTAAACACCCCCAATCTAATGATGCAACTGGACACTTGTCCTTTAAAGCCGAAGGACATTTTGTTCAACTCCCCCACTTCTCTACTTTCAGACCAGCTGCTCTCCCTCACTGTTTCTTTAAGGACTAATAAATCACAATCCTCCATCCCACCAGTCGTCTATGATTATATTCATGTTGTAGTGGATATTTTATTTTATTTGAAGGGCAGGTAAGTTAATTTCTTCAGGCTCTTCAACTCTCTAGAAGTACCGTCCTTTAAAAGAAAACCTCTATTAAGTAAGCTCATTATAAAGTAATGTTTCCATATTTAGCAAAGCGAGGTTTCTGGGCGGGGGAAAGTCATTTCCATTGCTTTAGAAAAACTTTCCTGCTTCCTTTCAGTTTTAATTATTTCAAGAACTGATCTCCAGCTTTGTGTTCTCATTACGGACTCTTTATTATTCTGCAAAAAAAAAAAAGAAAAGAAAAGAGAAATTTAGGATTGTTTGCCCTCATTGCGCTCTAATACGCAGACTCAATTTTCTGTCTGCCCTGGAGCTCAATCATTGCCGTTTGACTGGAGAGCTGCAGAGACAGCCTCTTCACCGAGGCTTGATGTGCTTCTAGTGGCCACAGACGCAGCCGCTGCCGAGCGAAACGTGAAGGGCGGAAGGAAAAAAAAGCCAAGTACTCAGCAAACAGGCCTCGGGTCAATACTTCAACTGGTCCTCTCTGGCTTGATGGACTTTTAACAAGCATAACAGACATTTTCTCGTTCAGGATGAGTTTCCAAAGCACAACAGCAAAGCAGAAGAAAAACATACAAGGTTTTCAAAACTTTTTACAAACAAAAATCTGAACAGACTTTTGTGCTTTCATATTTATGCCACTTTTGTCTGATACCATCGAATAAAATCCACTGAAAGAAATTGCCTTCCCCTAGTTAGTCGATATAATCCACCTTGTGGGTAATTTAAGCTCAGTGTCTACAGAGAAGTAGCAAAAGCGCCTTTGGAAACTCTGGAGGAGCTGCAGATGTCCACTACTCAGATGGGAAAATCTGTAGCACAGATTTGGCCTTCAGTGGAAAAAGTGACAAGAAGAAATCCTGTTTAAAGTTTAAATAGCTTGTGGCTATTCTTCCACAGCACAGATGTGGAAGAATAGTGCCCCCTCTGGGCTCTTTGGGAATCACTTTTCTGTGCCGCTAACTTGGTACTTTTCATAGATTCAGTTGAAGAAGCATCTCATTTAAAATGTTCTTCATTGGAGTTGTCTGATATGATAGTCAGCTGCATGTAAATAATTATGTTAGTTCAATAATTTCTGTCAACATGAGGTCAGTTTTTTTATTTTATTTGGTTTGATCTGAACTCATTATCTCTCATATCTCATAATTGGCCCAACAGGAGAACAGAAGCTAGGCCAATCGAAATAGGGTGTGGTATAAAATCTTAATAATTTCTTAATATATATCATAATATAATTAATTTACCTAACTTGAGAATTAAACTGTTAACTTAGAGGGATAAAATTAGGCAAAAGTTAGGATGAAACAGACAAAAACAACAAAAAAAACCCTCAAAATGTTGGTAGAAATTGAAATTTAATATATGACCTTCAGAAATGTTGAATAAATATTAACCTGAACAAAGCTGGATTAAAGAAAAGTCACTTTTTGGCAGCAGAATATAAACAAACGGGATAAACCATGTTAAATCGCATCCTATTTTAGCAACTACATTTTCTAAGTGGCAGAATGTATTTCACTTTTCTTTTTTTTTCAACACAAGAAGCAAAATGATGAAGCTGTGAGTCAGAGACTATTTAAAGACACATCCCTGCCTTCCCCTGGGACCTTTGTCCTATTGGCCAAGAACAGGGGCAAGCCTGATGCGGGAAAGACTGCAGGTTATTCTGTTTTCCCATTTACTTCATTAGCTAGGAATTATCTCTCTCCACTGAGGCCAGCCGACATGCATCAACAGTTTTATCATCACCCTCAGGAAGGAATTAACAGGTATTAAAAACAAGGCCTGGGAAGCGTCTCGATCTGCCAAATCTGCCTGCCTGAGTATAAACAAAACAAGACTATGGCTTTACTGTGCGGATAAGCGCAGATTTAATATTATTGAGAGTATTTGTAATGAGTCATGTCAGTTTTAGCTGACAGAATGATAATTACGACAGCGTAGCTGCAGTGGTGATCGCTTTAATTAGAGAGGGAAAACAACGAGTGGCCTGCCTCCTGATTATATCCATTGTCGGTGACACCTGCAGCCTTTCTTGTGGTTTAGAGTCGGGGTCTCTGCCATCAGAGGCTAAAATTTGTCTGGTTGCTAAGCAGTGGGAGGACAAGACTTGCGAAGATTACAGACAGTTTTTTTCTTTTCTTGAAAGCATACGCCGTCCGTAGTGGCGTTTTTCTTGAGATACAATTGTCGGGGTGACCTCTCGTCATCCTCGCACGTGTCATCAAACAACACTACTGAATGTGTGGCCATGGAAACCAGGAGCAGCTCAGACAGCTAAACAAAGATTACTGTGTTTTATTATCACTGAGACAATTACCGCATCTACTTGTCCCTGATTTTTTTCAAAGCAGTAAAAAAAAGAAAACTGGTTATATAAAATGAAAGTGTGACATTTGAGCGAGACATGCACTGAATTGCAAAAAATACTCATACTGCTTGAACTTTTTAACATTTTGTCACAATACAACTGCAAACAGAAAAGTACCGTATTTTCC
>NW_015112812.1:218435-283741 GCF_001443285.1 Poecilia latipinna | reverse complement strand
GTACTTTATTGAGAGTTTATGTGGAAAAACCAACACCAATTATTGTATTGGAAAAATATACTTCCTTTCCCCCAAAAGAACTTGTGTTCACTTATTCAGATTAAAGTAACCCTTTCATGCCTAATGTAGATGTGGTAACAGTGGACATCTGCCTAAAAGCCATTTTGTTGTGTTTCTTGTGGATTTTTATGTTATAAATGCACACAGATCCCTGAAGTGGAAACTAATGCATCATAAAATACATCATCGACTACTGGCCATCAGCTGCAAAAGCAAGAAATTATTTTTGTTAAATCCAATATGGCTGACAGAGGAAAAAAGCCTACCAAGATGAATCTAGCAAGTAAAAAAATTATTGTGACATCAGATCACCCCTAAAGAACAATACTACTGATGTATTTTTCAAATAACAACTTTGTATTTGGAGAAAATTACAGTTGATCACCTAAAAAAATAAACTAAAACAATTGTTTATTTATTTATTTAATTATTTTATTTAATTTAATTTTTTACAAAAAATGTTTTCCTACCTTTTATATGACTTAAGAATATAAAAAAAAATTTGGGGGAAAAAATCCTGACACAAAGGATCACAATTCATGCATGAAAGGGTTAATTATTGAAGATTGTTATAAATATGTTCCTATCAGGGGATATGATCATTAGACACAGTAATGATGTGTAGATGAGCATGAGCGGAGAATATGAATACGTGTACCGTATGCGTCAAGGACAGATCACAGAGGTTCACTGTTGCCTTAAGGGAACATATAAACTTGTCCACAATCGCACATAGTTGCTTCATTGTTAGCAAGTCTTAACAATATGATTCCATTGGCAAAAATGTATTACGCAACCAAAAATGAATGTTTATTCACCCTCAGTTTGAAAGTATTGTTAGAAAAGTATTTCAAGTAGCTTTGTTTTTTTTTTTTTTTTTTTTCACTTAAAGCTTTTTTTAAAGCTAAACATCTTAGCAATGTGACAGGTCAAAAAGGGAGTTTGTGCCTGTGGGCAACATGGCAACCATAGAGGATTAAGTTACATCTCTTATTGCATATCAGTCTGATACAATCTGTTTGGCTCCGTCTACATGAGCTCATAGACAGGATGTGGGGGTTGTTTACTATCATATCACCATAGAAGCCGTGCATAATTTGTATTGGGTTGTGAGGCATAAAAGTGCACACTTATCATTTTTGCGGTCTAAGGTTACAAACTTTCAAACTGCAGTCCATATTATATGTGATGATAATTAGGTTAATGTAATATAATAAAAGCTGCTGAAATGTTTCTTTCCAGACTCACCTACAGTGTTGCCATCATATTGCAACACAGGTCTTGTTTTTTTTTTTTTGCTATCTAAACACATTCAAATGTATGCGTTAAATGTTTAAACTCAAGACATTAAATTGTGTTTTAAGCAAGGACATCTAGTGATGGCAGTTCTTTGATACTATCTGGGCTCAAGACATGTTTTTTTCCTGAAGTCTAACATGCGGACATGAGGAAACTGGACGGAAGCAGGTAGCTGAAAGAACTGGAAAAGACAAGGCCACCCGGGTTTGCCACAGAGCCAAGCCAGTTGACTAAAGGCCGCGAGCAGTTGCCAGGCAACACTGTCCCTATCGCTGCAGGAAGTGAAGTCGAACAGAACATTAATCACTTTCAGCTCCATCTCACCAGCGTCACAGCACTAGAGACACACACACACGCGCGCGCACACACACACACACACGGTCAACCAGAGGTTTCACTCTGGGTTCAGACTCTCTGCTATCTTTACAAGGTTTTCATTTCACGTGTTTACATGTGTGGAAGTAAGAGAGTAAATGCATAAAACTGTGCACACAGTCTAAACCCTGCCTGATTTTTTTTTCTTTCTTTCTGGAAACAAGCCAAACTCGTTTCGGCAGACTCGTCTTTCACACCTATGGTTTATTAAACCCAGAACATTATCAAAGCAACAGGTAAAACATAGAGACAAGCTGAACTTCAAACATGTATGTTTCATAAGCTGGAGAAAGGTGAAGGAAAAATATTTAGATGTTGTTTGTGTTCTCAGTAAAACCAGAAAAACAGAGCACTTCACACCAGGTCCACTGGTCAGAGAACAGACTTTAAAATACTTCTGTTACTTTATAAACCACCAAATGGCTTAACATCAAAATACATCACGGATCTGGTGCCGCTGTTGTATCAACCCTCCAGGCCGCTCAGGTCTTTTGGTTCTGGTCTACTCCGCAACACCAGAACCAGAACCAAATATGGAAAAGCAGCATTCAGTTTTTATGATCCTCTAATCTGGAACAAACTTCCAGTAACCTGCAAAACATCCAAAACACTGAATTTTTTAAAATTATGGCTGAAAACTCACCTGCCCAGATTTAACTTTGATTAATAATAACTGGAAGATTGATTCATTCTAATCTTCATTCAATATTAGATAATGATTAGATCTTAATTATGGTCATGTTTGTTGATTGTTTTCTGTTTCCAGTATTGGTTACTGCGTCATGCTTTTACTATGTAAAGCACTTTGACAAGATGTTTTGCTGAAATGTGTTATACAAATAAGCTCAGCCTCAGATAAATGTAAGAGAAGGAGAAAAAATTTGAAGAGAAAGTGCCAACCAATACATTTTATTTTCTGATTTAATCTAAAGGCATGCAAAAGCAAAGGAAGCATAAAGATTAGATTAGGAAAAAAGAAGGAATCAAAGACACATCTGTGTGGATGTCCTTGTTCAAGATTATTTAGTTCCAGGTAACAACTCAAGACATTTAATGGCTCTTGGTGACATCAATTCCCAATCTGACTCTACCATCTCTACCATCAGTTTTTCTTAACAGCAAATGGTATCATACAGTTTCTGCATTTCAGTCTTAACACGCTGCTCCAACGCAGGATTTATCAGCGAAGAATCTTCACTATAATGTTGTGGCAATCCTTCACTTAAAAACAACATAGCTTCATCATTTATTTCTAAGCAGTTTGCCGGAGCTGTAAGCTAACATTAGACGGCTTCCTCTTGGTTTTGATAAGACTTGTCAGTAATTCGCTTGTATCTTTTCGACATTTCAAAGTGGTCCCAAGTAAACTATCTCAGATGTTTAAAAATCCTCCATGCAAAGTGCAAAGTGTTGCTCACATTGTTTTTCATTTTATCCCTTGTAACAATAATAGCGTAGCAATGCTTTTCATATAATTTTTGACATTAAATAAATCTGATTTCTGTAAAACAAAATTCAACATTTGTTGATTTGCTTGCTTTACTGAGCCAAGCATATAAATTTGATTTGGGTGCAAATCGAGAAACGGATGTGACTTTGATAATGAGTTCTGGTCTGGATGGTGAGCGTTGATGAAAGCATGCGAACAAACTCCTATGTTCATTGTGAGAGTTATGATCGGCAAATATCTAGTTTGTCCTTAAAATAAAGAGCTAAAATCAGTTCCTGACATGTTAACATAACATTGGGTGAAGGGTTAACTTCATTTTCTACTGTTTTGTAGATTTTTTTTCACAAGACAGGTGGAAATTACTCAATAAAGGTGTAGCAAAGATTCAAGGATACGCCCAAAATACTTACAATTAAAAATATTCCCCCTGATCCATATATTCTGATGCATACAGTGTTTTGCATTATTTGATCATATCGCATACTGCAGTCAGATTATTATTAATTTCTTTAAAATGATCTGCTGTCCATTTTTTTTGTCACATCCTTCCCATTGTTTGAGATAATACACCCCTGAGTGGGAGGCCGCAGCAGCTTCCTGCCCTCGCAGCTTTGCCAGAGGTATGAATTACAGCAGCAGGTCTGTGAATCGAGGAAACTTCCCAAAAGAAAAAAAAGTATCTCAGAAAGCAGTTTGTGGGTGGATTCACTTGAATAAAAGAACTGACAAGGTGTTTCCCCTGCACAGTTGGCACAGACTTCATCAAAAACATAAACAATGTGAGCGCAGAGTGTAAGAATAGCCAGAGCCGAGTAACAGACTGGAGGCCGTCTGCAATCCCGAGGCTGTCAGCCACAAAATAGAGCCCTGATGGCAGGATTAACAATGTTCCCTTTAAGTATTCCAGGATTTGTTTTTCACTTGGATGTCCCTTCTGCTTCGGGCCCTTCGAAGACTACGATATAAATACGACCAAGCTGCCTGTGTGCAGAGTTAAGACACCTGGCAATACCTTAATCACAGCTGAATCACGCAGATTACTCACTGCAGACCAAAATAATTATTTAATTTACATAGTCTGCTGTAGTGTCTGAGAACCTACGTATATGGAGACAAAATAAAAATAGTAGCACTACTCAGAACACGTAGTCGCTGTCGAGACATTCAGCCGTCAGACGGTTATAGGAATGATATGCGGGGAGGAGGAGGGAAGAATGTGACAGTTTTGTTTCACATTCTGCCACATGTGAGTGAAATCTGTGTCTTACTTTATGAGAGAGGAAAATCTGGCTCATATGGCTAGATAGACATATGCCTCACTTACAGAAACGTAGAAAAATCCACAAACAGTTTCCGTTCATGTACAGCAGATGTGAAGGGGGAGTGACAAGTGACCAGATTCAACATATACCAAGATGTTTCTGGAACAATCAATCAAACTCACCTTAAGTTCAGCTAAGGTGTCACAGTTTCGCTGCTTCCTTTCCTATTTAACTGAGATAAATGTAACCTTTACAGAAACAGACATTGTTCTGCTGTATTTCATTTGGAGTTGATGTCAAACAATAGCACAAAGTAGTTCACAACTGTTCAGTGGAAAGTAAATAGTACAAAGCTCACAATATGTTTAACAAGTGAAAATCTGAACAGCGTATAGCCGTATTCAGAACCCTTGAAGTCAATACTTTATTGAATTATGTTTTTGCTGCAGTTGCAGTCAGAGATCTTTTGAGCTGCTATCTTCATGTGTACGTTTTTCCCAAATCTTCATTGCAAAAATATTTCAGCTTTGGTCACGTTGGACAGAGAATGTCTGAGAAGGCCTGATCTTCACATGAATATCCTTTTACCAAAACATTTTATTGCATGTTTGGGGGTCATTGTCCTGCTGAAACACAACAATCCAGTCTTTTTCACAAACCCTCCAGCTCCGCTCATCTTCATAACAACTCAGACCAACTATGTAACCCACATCATAATCCTGCCTGCATCATGTTTCATGGGGTTTGTTTAGGATGATGTGAAGTGTTAGTTTTCCACTACAGATTTAATTTTGCATGTAGACTATAAGGTTACATTTGGGTCTCATCTGACTGGAGCTTCTCCGCCCACATGTTTGCTCTGTCCCCTGCATCTTTTTGCACATCTTTATTTATATTGACACAGGCAGACTCTATTTAGGGATATCAGAGAGGTGTGAATAAAAACCTCACAGTAGATAAGTGAATTATTATCCTTCCACTTCACAATTATGGACTACTTGTACTGAATTATCATTTAAAATCCCACAGCGTCTGTATAAACCATATTTTGAGATGATTTTTTAAGTGCTTCCTTCTGAATCGACAGTCAACTGAGAATTGCTTTGCTTGGGGGAAAAAAACCCACTATAATCACCGCTATCATTTGCTCTGTAATATCCGGCTCCTTGTGGACATTTCCATTTACTCTCCAGAGCTTTTAGCGCGTCTTTGGCGCGGTCACTTTCGGTAAACAGCGCCTTGTGGATTTGAGCGCATTATACCGATCAGCGCGTCCACCACTGCAGTAGCGGCAGCTCGTCGCAGAAAAGAGCCGCATGCGGGCCTGCATGGAGCCGCAGAAAGCCTGTCATACGCAGACTGCTCATTTTTAATGATCCCAGCGGCTCCCTGCTGCTGCTGCTGCTGCTGCTGATGATGATGACGATCAGACCGGACTTAAACCGAACCTGCACCAAAATGCGCCAGAGTCCGGAGCGAAACGTGCTTATGATTAAAAAAGCCGACTACAATCTGATAACTAAATGAGGTTGATTAGTTCAATGAACGCCTGATTTCTGCGTTTTACGTAAGCTTTTTTTTTTTTTTTTTGCGTAATTTTGCGCCGGGTGCTAGTTGCCTTGTGGAACGGGATTATTTTGCCAAAGACATTTGAGCAGAGGTTCTCCCTCCTCTCTGCATCAGCCGTCCTCAGCAGCAGACGCGGAAGCTCGCTCAGACAGCTCCTCGCCTGCAGAAACGCCGTAAACAAACGCAGGGAGCTGGTTTCACGAAATCAGCGTCCCCTTCTGCTGCTGCACCCCGACGACTCAAGGCAAGTGTCCTCTCCTCTCCATCTTTATTTCTTTGTATACTTGTTATTTAGTCAACACGATGGTGCAGCGCAACGGCTTGCACGGCTCTTACATAAAATGAGCGGAGGGCAGTTTGGGAACATGACACGACGTGGTGCTGATATTTGCATGGTTTTTGCCTGTGTGCGTTTATTTGTACTTTTTTTTTTTTTTTTTTACTGTGTGCGGCAACGTGCAGCTGTGTCAGGGAGATCAAGAAATGGCGAGGTAGAGATGGAAAGATGGGCAGAGCACAGGGAATCAGTTTGTGTCTCCGGGAGTGTGAATACACATGGGTTAGCGTGAGTACCGTGTTGTGTGTCTGTTTTAAAGACAGGCACGTACAGCTGCACAGGAAAGTTGTGCTGATGGAGAGGTGAAAGCTGAAAGGGAAATGACACTAACCTCTACACTGGGGGTTCATTTTCATCAGGAGTCCACTAAACACATCCTTTACAGAAATTAAATATTGATTATTTTTTTTCAGAAATAGTTTGAATTAATGCATTTCCTTTTTCTTTTCTTTTTTTTCTTAGTCCTTTTCATAGAGGATGGTTAAAGCTGAAGTGTCCGCCAGAGCCGGCACAAGATTGTACAGGGCCTTGCGCAGATTTTAATGATGGGGGCTTCTACTTCTTAGCCCCTCCAGCCACTGCCCACAGTTTTAAGGTGGGTCCTCTTCGTAGTCAAAGGTCGTGTTTCCAGTTATCAGTAAAAAAGGAAAAAAAGAGGGACCCTAAAGTTACTCCGACAAGTAAAGTTTTGCATCCAGTGTGGAGGGTTTACCCCAGAAACTTTCTAAGCCAGATCCACCAGCAGCCTAATGTTTTTATGTAAAAAAAAAAACAAAACATCAAAAGTTGAGAGGAAACATGAAAATATGACGAGGTAATTATGTGTTATTGGAAGACATTGTTGACAATACACTAACTAGAGTCTTAAAAAGGCAAACACACACAAAATACAATTTGAATAAATGTAATTTATTAAGTAAATTAAAAAAAAGCTATGTAATGCTGGTCACATCTGAAACAAAGAAATTAAAAGAAATGCTACTTAAAATGGACAATGAAAAATAAGCATTTTTATATTGTTAACTAAATATTGCAGGGTACACAATTTAGGTGTTTATAGCATTAAGTTTTTGTGCGTTTTCTAAATTCTACCTTTTTGTTTAAAGGTTGTACCTTTCTATTTTGAGGTGCCTTTGCAGAAGGGTTTTGCTTGTCCCAAAACTGATGCGATCCTTCTGTATGATTAGTCTGCAGCACATAAAGAAGTGGTTGATGTTGCAGGTGTTAACTATTTATTTACACTTTTAATGATCAGTATTTCATTAAACAACTGGCTCACTGTTAAAATATACATATATATATATAAATCAAGCAACATGTTGGGAAATAAATATAATACCATCCTGTTTTTTGCTAATAGCAGTTCACACCAAATCAAACAGCAAGTCTCAACCTTTTACGACTTGCAACTAGAACGCTCTCGGCTCGGCTGCGATGTCATTCCGACCTTTGACTTCCAGCGCTAATCGAATGCAGCTTCAGCACGGATTCGGTTGAGTCAGGAAGGAGGGGCCAAGTTTACCTGACAGTTATTGGCAAAATTTGCAAATATATGTCAAAATGGAGCCCTGCGACAGACTGGCGACCTGTCCAGGATGTACCCCGCCTCTCGCCCGGAACGTTAGCTGGAGATAGGCACCAGCAACCCCTCCCGACCCCACTGAGGGACAAGGGTGTTCAGAAAATGGATGGATGGATGGATGTCAAAATGGATTTCACAGCAGTTCCAGTGTGAATGAAACGTGACTCTAGCTCAGACACAAGCAGCAGAAAAAAAATCTGTTGGTAATAAATTGGGAGTCTTCACTTAGTGCGGTTATCAAACTTCTGTGCCTTGTTAAAGTGTTCACCCCCTTTCAAACCTTTTCATACCTTTGCTCTTAAAAACACACACTTTAATGTGTTTTATTAGCATCTTATGATGTACCTAGGATGGACTTATTGTGATAAACAATAATATTGTTGAGATTTATGTCCTACGTGAGAGCTCAAGTGTTCTCGAGGCCTCCTGAAGATTTTGGAGTCTTAGTTCGGTTTACCTCTGGCTGACAGTTTTATCCTCCATTTAAACAAAAGACATTAAATTCAGAGATTTTGTATTATATTCATATGATTAGAGTATTTTTCAGAAACTGCATATTTCATGTTTTGTTTTAAAAATCTATCTAATAACATGTTTGTCTTATGTTTCAGCTTTTATTCACCAATGTGCTTGGGACTCCTACATCCTAGAGCGTTTTCCTGAAAATGGGATCATAATCAACCTCTGGAGGATTGAGAACAACTGCTAGCATGTTGCGATCTTCCTCCAGAGCAGGAGGTGAAACTTTACCCCTCTGTAAGTTTCAGAGTAAGTTGCAGAGATGGGGTCTGGTTCTCACCCTCTGCGCCGCCGTCCTCTGGCTTCCTGAGGCAGCGGGGTTGACGCTGAACTGCCATACGACGTGCATCTGCGCCTCAAACATCGTCAGCTGCTCCAAGATGGACCTGAGTGCCGTCCCCACCGGTCTGCCTCTCTACACCACTGTACTGGATCTCAGCTACAACGCCATAGATCGGCTCAAATCTGACTGGACTACAGTCAAGCTTCCGAATCTCCAGAACTTCTTGCTCAGCCACAACAATCTCAATTTCCTTTCCTCTGAAGCTTTTTTAAATGTGAAGCAACTGCTCTACTTGGACCTGTCCTCCAACAAACTGCAGCTGCTGGATGAGTTGGTTTTCGAGCCTCTGGTCCACTTGGAGGTCCTCTTGCTCTACAACAACCAAATTTCACAGATTGACAGGTCAGCCTTTGTCACCATGGTCAACCTTCAGAAGCTGTATCTCAGCCAGAACCAAATTTCCCGCTTCCCAGCGGAGCTGATCAAAGAAAGGTATCGCCTGGAAAATCTGACCCTCCTGGACGTTTCATCCAACAGGATCAAAAAGGTTCCCATAGATGACCTTAATACGCTGCCTGCCTGGATTAAAAATGGCCTCTACTTCCACAACAACCCTCTGCAGTGTACCTGTAGTCTCTACACACTCCTGGCCCACTGGTTCATTCGTAAGCTGAACTGTGTTGTGGACTTCAGGGACGAGTTCACGTGCGTCCTGCCTAACTCGCAGAAAACCCAGATTTTCGATCTTAGTGGCGAAAGCATGAACTGCAGCACGTTCAAGGAGGAGGGCGAAGAGGCTTTCCTGGAGCAAACGCTGATCCTCAGCTGTGACACCAAACACCGTGACATGATGAAGACTTGGGCGTTGCCCGGGAACGTTTTGGTGACGTCGGGAGACAACCAGACTGCAAAGGTCCTGCCAAACGGGAATCTGCAGATAAGTCCGGTGAGGTACGATGACTCCGGGACCTACACGTGCTTCGCTATGAGCGAGAGTTTCAATGAGACTATTTACGTTGTGCTGAAGGTTCACAACTTCACCATGCATGGGGCTGGGGAGACTTTGAACACAGCTTACACTACCTTGGTGGGCTGCCTGGCCAGTGTGGTGCTGGTGCTCATGTACCTCTACTTGACGCCGTGCCGCTGTTTCTGCTGTCCCAGCAAGGGGAAGACCCAGGGCGAGGACAGCATCCACTCCTCGATGCTCAGCGTCACTCCCACCCACGAGGACCCGGCGATGAAGGCCGAGCTGAACAGGCACGTTGCGTTCATCGACTCCAAAGACTTGCAGGGCCAGAACGGCAAGCTGAATCCCAACGGGGATGAGGACAATGACGACCTGGATGGAGAGGCCGGCTCTCTCATGAAGGGGAAGAGGAAGAAATCGGTAGCAGAGTCCATTAGCTCCGTCTTCTCAGACACTCCCATGGTGGTTTGAGTCGACAGTGACGCTGATGGGCACATTAAGAGCCATGATTTATTGAATTTAAACTCCTACTGTGACCTTGTGCGGAAAAAGGCTTGAGGGATGGATAGCAAACTTATTATTGCATCTGAAAGGGAGCTCAAAGCGAATTGTCTTGTTGTCAAAGAGGACAATAAGCCAGACTTTTCCAGCGTTTCAACCTGTAGCAATTACTATTCATACTGTGAAAGGAAAGGATGCATATAAGTGGACCGAGGCGCCTATTAGAGAAGAAATGTGGTTGTTGGCAGCACTCAGGAAGCGAAGTACTCCAACCGATTGAGAATTGTGAAAAATTGCAGATTTCAAAAACAACATTTTGGTATAAATCAAAACTGTGGTTTCCTCCTAATTATATTTCTAATGAAGAATTTGGATAGGCTGCATCATATCAAACAAAGACAGACACTGACGTGACCAGGCTCTGAGTAGAAGTATATAACTCGACATTCACCTCGAGTTATATATAAATATATAACGACACGGCATGCCATAAAACCTATTACATTAAATCATATCAGATCCTAAAGCTTGAGATATGTAATCAGATTTCTCAGAAATAAGTTTTTACCCTATTTTTTATCTGATCCTTAGCAGTGATAGATTGATCCTGCTTTATAGTCTAAGTCATGAAGCCATATTTGGCAGCTATTTACCACTTACACATGATAAGAGAAAATTTCCTAATTGCATGGTAGACCATTTTTGAGCAACCATATGCTGAAATACTTGTGCATTCAGCGTCTCCCTTATTGTTTCTTCACATCTGCAGTGAAAACCAGACAATATTTTGACCGCCTCTCACAGGTAATCGCACGTAGTCGCCTGCAGAAGCACACAAGGTGCAGAAAGGTATTTTGTTCTGACAGATTATTAACATGTTGTCTCAATTCTGTAAACACATAGGTACAAAACTCCTTACAAGGACGCAGACTGCTCTGGTTGTCGTCCGCTGAGGTGCCACATGCTGTTAAATTTTCTTCTTGGCAAAGCAACAGCCTTGGCCGTGCTAATCCAGAGCTTAAAGCTCAGATGCTCAGATGCTTAGCTTATGCTGCATTATGTTATTTTTTTTCTTAAAAAAAGAGGTGAACCTTACCGGAAAGCTGAAAGTCTATACTTTTTAAAAATTGTTTGAGTAGACAAGCCTGTGTTCAGATGTGATAAATGAGATGTAGTTTGAAAAATGAGGTAGGATTCAATCAATAGTTCCCAGTGTCACACCTGAAATGTAGCCTTTTCATCTCCTTTTCTTTCTAGAATGTGATGTTTGTTGTGTCAGCAGTAAAGCATTCACTTTACGGAAACCTTAATGGTTTCCATCTTAAAAATAAGCTTATGAATAATGGAGATGCAGCTGTACATTACTGGCAGGAAAAGCTACAGTTAGCCCCAGCTGCCACAAAAACAAAATTAACAGGGTTTCTTTTGAAACGGATTGTGCAAGATTGTCAAAGTGTTGTTCTGCTAAAAGGTAATAAGCTGTTAATAACTAAGGATCTGAAAGTCAGAATAAGTCCAGACTAGTTGGCACCGCAGGCAAAGCTAACAGCAAGTCCGAAAGTGGTAAACATGTCTACCATTTTAAAACGACTTAAAAGTCGAAATGGTCCGAGCCGTTTATGGAAACGTTTTTTTTTTTTTTTTTTTTTTTTTAGATTTAAGCCGTATTTAGGTTTGCATTTTGGCGTTCTTTAAAGGAGCATCCACCTGCAGGTTCTGTTTTAGGCTCCTACGTTCTCAGACTTACGGCTTTGTCCTATTAAAGTTAATAAATCTCTGATGTCTAGACCTGACCCTAATCTTGACCCCTTCATTAAACAGATGCTGACTTGGTTCTCCATGTAAAAGTACATAAATGTATGTTTTATTAGGTTCTTTTTTCAAACAGAACAATAGTTATTCAATACCTCATAGGTCTATTCCTATGTAGATTTTTACTTGCTTCTCTGCCAATGACAGGACAATTCAAGTAAGAGGATGTTTTAAAAGTTTATTAGATGGGGTTGAATAAACCGTTATGACATCTTTAAACGTTGTTTTAAGACTGTGGAAGTTTGTTTTGGTCCTGGCTCCTCTGTGTCATGCTGTTAGGATTTACTGTCCGGTGCCAACTCATCTGGATTTATACAAAATTAAAACGATAAGAGTCTTACCTGCAGCAGGATGTTTTCTGAGTAAATGCTGAGTAGAAATGGTCGGGCAGTGTAAAAATCAAGAAAAATCATTACTGATGCACCACTATTTTTTTTTAATGCCAAAACTTTTTCTTGACTGGAAACTTTCTACATGTTACGTTCTCCTCAATTTGTTTTGTAAAAAAACTGCCTAGTTCAAACAAGTTGTTGGATTTTTAAAATACTTCTTATTAAGGCCTATGAGATTCTCAGGATTGGAGTTTCTGTTAAATCTGCTTTGATCAACTCCCCTTTCGGGGTAGCCATTAACTGGATTCATGCTGAAGCCCATACGAACCTGGATACTTTGCAAAATAGAGATTTTTTTTTTTTTTTTACAGCATTTTTCTGGTAACAGAGATTTTAAAAGTTGTTTTCCAAAATGGTTTATACGTTTCGTTTAGAATCGATTGACATTCATATCACTCTGTCCTGACCCTTCAGGTGAGGAAGCTGATGATGAAGAGGGATGAGGAAACCATGTTGTTAAGGGAGACTCTTAAGCCCAGCATTGCTTTTGCTCCTTCTTTTGAATTCAGAGGTAGTTAAAATTAACACCTCCTGCCAGAGCATCAATATTGCTCTGTCTTAGAATAAAATGCAGCAGACTGTGTTTTTTTTTTCCTTCAAATTTGTCCTGCAGAGATTTATCTCCTGGAGACACAATAACTGCTTAAATCTCTTCAGATATTCTGAAAAACCCCTTTAAATACCCTTAGAATATTATTTAAACATTGAACGCCTTGGTTCATCCAGAAGGAGCAGTTTCATTAAACTGAACTGGGTTCATGTCGCAGCACAACAAGGCCAGATGGGCGTAAATCCTAATTTTATCTTTTGATTGGAAGAAGTTAGAGTCTGCCTTTCTCTCCTTGAACCAGCAGGGATCGATCGCGTTGTCGTGAGTCACCGCGACACAAAAAGAGGCATTTTCTTTGCCTTCATGTATACCGACAGCCTTCAGTTCAGCCCAGATGTGTTTGCTTTGTTTGCGTCTTTCCCGGTCATTATAAAGCTGCCCTTTCTTAGGCTGGAAAGCAATCACTCAGCAATGAATGCGATGCCCTTTAAGAAGTCTGCAATTTGCCTGGAGCTTTCATCAAGCGTTTTCGCTCCCAACTGAGTCATATGGTCGGAAAGTGCAACACAATACCAAATTTCCTTTATTTCCGAGTTGCTATTCAAAACAAAACAAAAAAAATATCTAAAACGATTATAAATACATAAAATTGTATCTTCGAAACTTAAAAAAAAAAAACTAAAAAAATCAATTTACACATTTCTGGTGCAATGTTTTCTTACGCAGAATTGGTGGAATATTCACAGTTGCCGCATGCACAGCAGCATCTCCTGAGTGGGTGAGAAAAGGAAGTCACACTTGTCAGAGAGGTGGTGTGCGCGAATCATATCACTCTGTCACACGCTGAAACACCAGGTGGAGAAACAGACAGCAGCAGAAAATACCAAGCCACTCTTAAAAAAAGCTGCATACATAACCCTCACAGACGGATAGCATTTGTCCTAGAGAGAGATCCATTTGAAGGGTTTTACTTGTTTTTTTTTGTTGTTTTTTTTGTCCTTTTGCAGCTGAAATGTGTGCTTTTTATCCATCATGGTGCTGTCACTTAAGACGGCGTGAGAAGCTGAGATCACAAACAGATATTGTGGCTTTTGAGTAGCTCGGCACATTAATCAACCGTCATCAGGAAGGGTATAAATTTCCACTAGATCCACTCCGACGTTCGACCTCCACAGTTGGTATCGTAGATCTCTATAGCGTTTTGTTAAGTGCTTTTTGCAAAGGTCCTGACATAACGGGAAAATCTCGGCTGTTTTTCTCCAAAGCGAATCTGCCTTTGTGTATATCTATATAAACAATATAAATATCTATCTATATATATATATACATGTATGTGTTAAGACTCACAGTCTGCGTTTAGTATTGATTAGCTGTGTACTGTTCTGATGTACTGACTGTATTCTTGTATATTCCAATACTGTTCATTTTGCATTTTGTCTGCCTTTGTGCTAATGTTAGCTGTTCCAACATCCAAGTCTTATTATAAATGTTTATTTTTAAGCAGGGTAGGAATTATTTTTTATTGAAATGGCTGGGCAAACAGAAAACATGGTATCAAAACCTGCGTGTAGAGAGTGCCAGGTTTCTTTCTTTCTTTTCCTTTTTTTTTTAAATAACTTAAGGGATATAAATCCTAATCGGCAGTGACTAGACTGTATGTAGCCTCAATCAGTATTGGATTTTTTTTGTTCCTAAAGCCATAAGAAATTAAAAACACAGTGCTTTTACTATATTGTTAT
Source organism: Poecilia latipinna (assembly GCF_001443285.1). Taxonomy (NCBI): domain Eukaryota; kingdom Metazoa; phylum Chordata; class Actinopteri; order Cyprinodontiformes; family Poeciliidae; genus Poecilia; species Poecilia latipinna. The sequence continues at coordinate 269,041 of NW_015112812.1, read as the reverse complement.
GTCATACGATGTAGGGAGCTGCTGGCAGGTGAGCAAGGGAAATGAGAAACGGAGGGATCTACTGAATTTCCGAAAAACAAGAGGGTATGAAAAGCTCATTAAATAGTTGATAAATAGATTTCCTCAGGACTGTGTAACGTCTCTAACTTGCTCACATTTACAGTATCTTTAAAGCAAAACAATCAAACCCACTCTTGCTACACCTTGCAGGCTCTTTGCCCTCAAGTTTAGATAAATCCAGCCAGATTAAAAAGGGAAGAGAACGCGTTCTTACTACCCTGCTGCACATAGTCATCTTTCATCCATAGCTATAAAGTAGCAATCAGCCATGAGTAGGTGAGGTAGAAGGCTTGTTGCTTTTATCTGAGGCCATAGCATACGAAGGGAGCTTTAAGCAGCACTGAAAGCACTGTGTTTATTGACCACAACTTTAAAAATGATAAGGTTGGTCACTGCCATAAAAAGTCAGAGGCCTCGTAGCTGAAGGATAATGGCTTTGCATGGTGTGCTTAAAAGCTTCTCTGGCTGCAGGATAGCTGCAGACTATAGGCATTAAAGAAGAGTAATACACAATAATTTGACATAATAAAAGATACAGTTTTACACCTTGTGGCGTCTTCATTTGTCTATAAATAATAAGGCAATTAAAATGTGATGCTGACTTTACTACAAAGTTCTGATCTGCTTTGTCTAATAGTGGGTTAAATCTGTGGATTAGGTGGTGCTACACTCATAGCACCATATATAAACCTTTTATCAAAATTTGTTCATTCATTTAATATGCAGTTAATTGGCTTTGATGCTTTCTCATAGATCATAACTCAGTCAAGGTGCTCTAAATTATTGATCACAAGATGTGTTTTACTGCCCTCTGGTGGTAAAACATGCATCGTACAACCATTAATGTTCACCTGCAACGATTTATAAAGGATTCTTTATAATCTAATACACGAGTGTGAATAAAGAAAGGAGAAGGGGATCAAACACACTGATGGTAGCGGCGACAGCAAGATTTCTAAGCTTCTCGATTGTTGAGGTCAACATTTGGATATTTAAACAAGGTAGTTTTACCATAAATCAGCCAAGAGGTGCTCTGAATTTCTGACAGTCGTCAAAACAAATGGAAAACTCATGAAGAGTCAATATCTGCTCCCAGAGAGCAACAGAAGATGAGAAGAAAAAGAAGGAGAAATCACACCTCGCATCACTCCAAACACAGTGGTGTGGGGTGTGAGGGTTTATCACACTGTACCGGCAAACATCATATAATTGGAGAAAATTCAGTGCGACAATCATAAGAATCAGACAATGTAACAGTGGTGGATGTTTTTTTTTTCCCAGCAGAATAATCGTCCTAAACGGATCTGAAGATTATAAATTGGTTCCAGAGAAATAAAGTTAAGCTGCATGGTAGTGGCCCAGTTTAACTGAATGCTTGGGGAAAGAAGTGAATATCGTGTCATAATGGACAGACATTGTTGTGTTGAAGACATTGAAGTGTCAGAAAGAGAAGGAGCTTTACAGAGGCCGATTTCAAAGCATTAAATTATTAATTTCTTTTATGTTTGACATATCCAGTATTTTCATAACAATTGAAGGGAGTATAGTTACTTTATTGGGCTATAAAATGGCACTACATACCTGGAAAATACATAATACCTCCTCTTTACGCAACAGAAAACCTGCCTCATCATTTGCAATAATTTATTTTTGTGACAGAACCTGAGGTTGTTTGGCATCATTTGACTTAATCAGAGGTTTGTTACTCACATCTAAATATACATATTGAAAGCTCTCTTAGTTCTCAAGCAATCACACTAAATGTTTTAAGCAGATAAAGCAAAGAAAAATTTTCCAAATAAGCAAAATTCAACTAAACTGTAAGGAAACAACGACGGAAGACATGGGGATGAAATGCGGATAGTTTTTTTTTTTTTTTTTTTTTTTAGAAATTTTCAAAAATTTTCTTGGCAAATTAATTTTTCTCATGACAAAGAGCAGATAGAGAGGCAAGACAGATACAGACATGAAGTGAATCAGGAATAACTTAAACACATCTCAACTGTTAAAGCAATTAATTGTATTAAACAATAGTACAAGCAAACACAAACCCTGCAAATACATTTGCTTGGACATTTTCCAAAAAGAAAAGGAGAAAGTATATCTTATGTAACGAGAATTTTTTTGTTTTTTATTTGAAACTGTAACAGTAAAATGTTCTTAACGGATTCAACAGAAGCACCGCATTCAGCGCCATATTCAGATGTTAGTCTAAACTAGAAGTGTTACCATTTCTGTAACGGCAATTACCGCAAAATGAAGAAAGAAAAAAAAAAAAACTATCTGACCTTTACATAATAATCTCACAGTGGCATTTATATAATTTAAACGTGGGCTTCATTTTAACTAAACACATTCAAGTACTTGAACTGAAACTGGAAGTCTGATTAATATTCTTATCAGCCCTGAGTTTTGTACAATATACAATTGTAGAAAATTTGCATTGAACAAAGATACTGTACAGCATTCTGTGAAAAAGGTGTGCAGCTGTTAAAGCAAGTTTTGTAGTTGTACCTGTGTTATATCTACAAACTCAAAAGTCTGCATGCTTTAGTATTACACGGGTCAGTCTGTATTAATATTTGGCTAAGCAATACAGTTTAGTACCTTTTGAGATGAATTGACAAAAATAAATTCCTGGTTAAGCAAAAAAAAAAAAAAAATACACACAAAATTAGAATCTTTTCTGCAAAAAATGCAGTCAGTTGCACATATCAGACCGTTTCTGAAACGAGGGAGCCGTGCAGTTACGCTCCACCTTCAAGATTGGCAGGCTGGTTCGTCTTGTGGAAAGGGGTTTCTTTGTATATAAACCAACAATTTCCTCCCCACAGGATGAGGTTAAGGAATCCAAATATCTGCAGAGGAGTTGGGACAGAAACTGAAAATTAGCCAAAAAGGAAGCATGATTTTCCTTCACCTCCCTTTTATAAATAATTTGTAATTATTCCAGAGAGGCAATACTTTGAAGAACTACTTTTCAATTTTCACTACAGCTACAAGTCTTTGAGAGAATTAATGTGTCTAACATCTTTGACAGTTTGGTCCATCCATCTTTGCAAAGCAGCTCAAGTTTAATCAGATTGATCTTCCTTTCCGTTGTGGCTACAAACTTCATGTTTAGTGAAGCTCCACTAAAGTCTCTAAAGATTTTTTTTCCAAAATTGCCTCGTATGTTGAACTAACCGTCTTCCCATTAACTCTGAGCAACTTCTTAGAACCTGCATAAGAAAAAAAATAAATAAAAATGAGGATGTGATGCTGCCACCACCATGTTTGACCATGAACTGCCAGCAACCTGTTTAACTCTGGCCTAAACTGATGGGAACATGTTCATCCACATGCTTGCCTTTTGCTTTACATAACATGCGGGAAGCTGCAAGCAGGACGTCTGGCTTTTTTCAGGAACATCTTTACCAGCCTCCCATTAAAGGGGCAGATTGGTTGAGTGCATAACTAATATTGCTCCTGTCAACAGATTCTCTCACCCGAGTGTTGACTCTCTGCAGTTCCTACTGCTTTGGTTACCTTGAATCTCTTGGCTACTTTTCTGACAAATGTTTACGCTGCCTGGTGTGTCAGTGCAGGATGGTAGTTTTGTGAAGCCGTTTCATTTTTTTTCAGAAAGAAAATCCTGACCCTCTGCGACACTCGGACCTTGAGATATAGCTTTATAAGCTAACCCTGATGATTTCTGAAGGAAGCTGGTTGCACTGAATTTTACTTATTGGTAGCAGAGTCTAAAAAAAAAATAAAAAGCCAAAAAATGCACATAACACTTTTCAGACCTTTTTAATTTTTGATTGAAAACCATGTTGTTGTTGTTTTTTGTATGTGTTGCTTTGTTTGAGCAAATCATGGAACAGTTCTGTCTACACACAAACCCGTTTCTTATGCAAAGAAATGCCGAGCTGTGTCATAACTCACCACAGAAGAATTTAATTTGCCCATAGAGGGCACAGCTCCTGGGGTGCATGTGTTTTCCTTGCAAACTTGGTCAAGTAAACGGAAAATGGTTTCAAAACTAGTGACTGTTTTGACGTCAGTCAAGCCTTTAGCCCAGGCGGAGGACGATACGAGCCACAGGAAAGCCAAGGATGCAGTCACCAGCAGATCCTAGAGAAACAGCAAACAAGGAAGTACAAAAACAGGTTTAATCTTGTGTTTAGTTTCAGGGCCCTACATAACCAAGCAGGTTAAATAAGACAGAATTTTTTATTTTTTTTTTTTACCCGATTTGACTGAACCAACCATAACACTACAGATCTGAGTAGCTGTTTATTCCTCACTGAATGTGTTTCATGTAGTTCAAAAGAAAATAAGATGAAAACAGCTGAACGAACGCAAGGGGTTCAGCTGTAAACCCCTGGATAAAGACCCTGGATTCACGCATGTCCCAATTTTTAAAGCATGACTGAATCTAAAAATGTCATTATTGCAAGTTTTTGTTTTGTATTAAACTCTGTAGATCTGACAACACCAACTGCTTTAAATCCTCTGCACCGAATTATCTACACAGATAAAAACAATCACATGTATCGACACGTTTGGGAAAGTGGATGTTCTCGTCATAAATTAGGAAATGAAAAACAAAACGAAAGGTAACTCCATTTTTATGTAAAATGTTTAAAAAAATATTGAAGAAAACATAATATACATTTGTTTTCCTTTTTTGTGAAAAATGGAAGTGATCCGTTTTGTTTTCTAGTCACGTTTTAAAATAAACATTTTTTTCATATTCCTAGACAGGAGTAGATTTGCATATTTTTAGTTTATTTTCTCGTAAGTTTATATATTTATACTTTGGTTTGCATGCCTCGACTGCTTGAAAATTGAAGTCATTTTCATTCTTTTTTCACTCAATGCTGGCCAACAAAGCCGATTCTGAGGAACCTAAGTTTTTGCAGACTTGGACTGTAGGAGGCGCCGTTTATTCCATACAACCCAAGCTTTTGTCACATGCTTTCTTTGTCAAAACAAAATAAATGCAGATGAACAAGAACATACACCAAAAATGCATTTTAAAGGACAAATATGAACAAAAAATTACTTGCTTGTCTCCGGCATTTGTCAACGGTGACATCGTGGGATATAAGAGAATATAAGAAACCGTCTTTGTTGGTGATGACGCTTTCATTGCTTTAGAACATGAAAAGATTGTTTTGTTTTTGTTTCAAACAAAAACCGAATTAAATCTTGTTTTTACTCACTTCTACATCTGCTTCTTTTCTCCCATCCAGACTTTACAATCCAGTTGAGAGTGTGTTTTTTAAGTTGTGTGTGTGTGTGTGTGTGTGTTTTTTTATGGCTATATACATTTACAAAATTTCCTAGAAATTAAACAAAATGGAAACAAGCACATCTTTAAAATCCTGAACAACAATCCAGAGAAGCTTCTCTAAGCTGATGTTGGCAGTAAGCAACAGATTCCTTCTGCTGTGGCCGAGACTCCTCACAGTCACCCGCCTCACTAGCTTATGACAACACAGCAACATTGCTCCTCCAGTGTTGCCCGTGGTGCTTCCTGATGGAAACGTTTGCACAACACCGATGTCCTTCATTTGCTTGTAAACCACACCCTTCACAGTCCTTCACTCACACAACTCTGCTGCACTTTCTCCGAGCACAAGTAAGATTCAGGACGAGGACGTAGTTGCAATTATTCCACGACATTTCCTGCTCGAGGTTCCTTTCGATCCAGATTTATCAAATCTGTTTAAACAAAGCAAGAAAAGAATACAAGAAATCCATGCAAACGTACCGTGATGGGACCCCGAGGGGATTGTCTGTACACGTGCTGATAGCCCAGGTAGAGGATCAGCGAGGCGGTGCAGTAGAGAAAAGCCAAAACCCCGATGCAGACGTAGAACTGTGCAGAGGACGAGTGATCTCCGGACAGGAAGTAGCTTTTGGGTGTCGTTACGTTGGAATCACAATCAGGAACTTTGTAGGGATGGTCCATCAACCTTTGCACACAAATAAGCATTTTTTTCTAAGAAACCACAGTTTTAAAAATAAGTTTTCATTGTGACACGGCTAATATCTTCAGTGCTGTTGCAGTGCTTTAAAACCCTTTCAAAAAAGACGCAAGAGAAAGCACTGGAACGACTCTCAGTCTCTGCAGAATGGAGTCCTACCCCTTCCCCACACACTGCTAATCAAACTGAGATGTTGGAAAATATTTCCACTCACAAAAAAATATACATATCATAATGTGGAAATAAAGTCCTCTCATGTCTTGGAAGCATCTCTTGATTTGGCCCCATTTTGAGCCGTGGAACACCTCATTTTATTTTTTTATTATAAAAAGTTTGACTGCCTGAGAAATATCCATGTGTCTGCTAGGGAGTCAGATGTGTAAAGACTTTCTCATCATATCCTCTAATGCTACAGCAAAATAAAGGCAGATGTGTAATAGTGCTGAAGGGTTGAGGTTCAGTGAGTTTACGGTCAGATCCTTCACCTGTGGCCTTCAGCTGTTCTGTACATGTCAAATATGACTTAAAAGAAATTTAACGCCTTTAAATTGGGCCTCTCTCTTTTTGAGAAAGTCCTGCTCCAACCTTCAGGAAACCACCACAACATTGCTTCTCTTTTAACCCTTTGCTGCTCAAAGTTTTGAGCAGCATTTCACTGAGAAGTAGCTCATATAATAAGCTCAGCAGACACGCAGATCCACCAGGTGTTTGCTAATTGCTGCTGGCTAGTCTGAAGGAGCTGAATGTGGGAGTCGCAGCGGAGGGCTGCGCTGTGAGGCAGAAATATGGAAACTGCAGCTCCGAGGAGGAGTCACGCTTTGCAAAGCTGAACGGTTGCCATGGCACATTACAGGATTTCTCAAACGTGCATGATATAATCGAAGCAACACTCCAGGTATGTTTCTTATGAGGAAATAACATCAGAACATGGTGTAAAGCTAAAAAAACATTGATTTTACATAACACTCCCCCTTTAAATCACTAAAAGCAGCTAAAGTAGGGTAAATGTGAGTAGCTCTTAAGTTTTAAGGATTTGTTCCTTTTTCTACAAACTCTTGGCAATACGACATCTGAGAGGTAAAGAATAGCTAATGTTTTTTTTTTATTACAGACTGTGCCTTTAAGGCAGCAGGTCTATTCATTGTTTTCTGATCTATTAAAAAAAACTCTGTTACATCTGTATATTTTTTTGCTTAAGATTTTAGTTTAGTTTTTTAGCTTGAGGTCATTCTAACAGGAGAAACTCAGACCAATCCCTGATTGGGTGAGCTAGGATTACCTGGACATACCTGAACGGGTAGTTGAATAACGCATCTACTTTCTCAGTTTTGCCTCCTTTGCATTTGATGTTGAAGCTGATGGATCCGCTGTAACCTCCAGTCGTAGCGAAGGCGAATATAGCAAAAACCTGTAACCACAGAGAGAGGACGCACAGTTGGAGAAAAGAAATGAGGAAGGGGCTGATGAAATGAAAAGTGCTGATCTAACGTTTATACACATGAGCGCATATACTTCCTCGTATTTGACATGAAAAATGTTGACAGGAAGTCTAGATAACATGGTTTTCAATGCAGTTCTCGCACTTTAAAATAAAAATAAAGTGAAAGGGTAAAAAAAAAAATCGTCAGGCAGTGGATGGGTGAAAGCTGCAAATGTTTATATTAGATACTGCAATTATTTCTCAACATGCTTCAAAACGACTGCCCACTTCCAAACTGCAGAGGTTTGGCCACGATTCAGTCCGACACAAACCACAAACTGTAACGCATTCCACATTAAAGCTCAAATAATAACTCCTCTGGGCGTGGGGAGGGTCACAAGACAAACTGCCTAATCAATTTGTGAGGTATTTCTGGCAAGCAGAGATGAGCTGCCCACGTAAACACACACACACACAGAACTGCACAGGCCATAAGGTGAAGAAATCCTGTAAAACTCACCCATTCTAGCAAACGGATGAACGCTAGAGGCTCCTTCAGGGGTCCAAAGTCGAGAGTGAATCCTGATGAGAGCACTTTCTAATAAACATAAACACAGAATATGTTAGAAAACATGAAGGAATCTGCTACCGAGGTGGGCTTATCGAGAAAAAAACAAAACTGAGAAGGAGATCTGCTGGTTGAAAAACAAAACTAATATCCTGGTCGCCTTTGAGTGTTGTGGCCCCTGAAGTTACCTGAGCTACGGAATCCATGTTCGCTCCGAGGGAAGAACAGACCAATTAAACTTATCCGCTTCTTTTTGGCCTTGCAGCTCCTTGCAGGCTCCTTGTGTGGCGTCAAACTTTTCAGTGAATTGCAGTGGCTGACACGTGACCATAGACGTTAAGGCGCTAAGAAAAGGGGACGGCAGGGGGCGCTGCTGGGAAAGCCAAGAAATAAGGGGATTTTTTTGTTGTTGTTTTCTTTTACACGTCATGTGCACTTGATTTTCCATCCTTATCCAAAACATACAGACTAGGGTTTCATTAGTTTTATTGAGAAGAATTTCTGAATTAAATCGGATTTAGAAAAAATGTCTTCTTCTCTAATGCAAAATCAGACTACAGATGAATGATTACATTTGTGGTAGTGGCTCCATCAGATTCTTGGAGAAACATGAGAGTTCTCAGTCCAGAAGATACTGGAAAGTACTCTCTAGCGCTCTGGTGACCATAGTCTGTGATGAATAGCCACTTCGCAGAGGGAAAAAGTTTTTCACACAACTGGTCAAAAGTTTAGGGACACCTCAGTTTTTCAAAGTCCCAGTGCACAAAGAAGTGAAATCAAACTACAAATAAGCGGCCGAGGTTAAAAAAATAAGCCACAGAATCAGTTCATAGGTCAACATTTATTCTAAACTTTAGTCTCATCAAAGATGACACCTTTTGAACACAGTTGTAGATGTTTTTCTACGTGAGAGATCAAAGAGTCTTCTGAGAGTTCTTCCTGTTTCTGTTGCAGAAACGTTCCATGAGTGTGTGGCTCAACACCCAGCTCAAAGAGATTAAGTCTGGAGGCTGATCTGGATACTCTGTGTTTCCAAGCTTACCACTTTTTTTTATGAGCTAGTTCTGGCACAGTTTGGACTAATGCTTTGGGTCATTATCTTGTTTTACAATGAAGCCCTGACCAACTAGGAACCATTCTTTCCCCTACTTAACAGCGTACATAGAGATCCTGCATGATGAACTGACTATTTAAAATTTTCATTCATCAGTCCATTTTACCGTCTTCCAGTTTTTAGAACTCCATCAGCAGTGTTTCATGGCCCAGTCAAGCCTGTTTTTCTCATTCTAACTTTGAAGCTCAAAAAGCTTTTCTTTTTCTTTTTTCTTTTTTCTTTTTGCAATTCATCTTGTCAAGGCTGAACCTGGAAATCTTCCTCTCACAGTTGAAAATTAGATTTTTTTTTTTTACTACGACCACAATTAATCACCTAATCTGTTAACTCTCAGAAACTGGTCTTCTGATTCAGTTGTGGCTTTGGGTCAGCCAGACCTCTTCCTGTCAGAGTTTGTCCTAGAGGACTTTTGATGGTTAACCCCTTACCTGACACCCCCAAAACGCCTCCATGTTAGGGCTCCATGAAAAAAACGGTGTTGTCATTATGATAGGTAAGAGATTAAGGAAACTCTACTCACTTTACTTTCTACATTTTTAAATGTCACAGTGGTCTCTCTCTCTCTCTCTCTCTCTCTCTCTCTCTCTCTCTCTCTCTCTCTCTCTCTCTCTCTCTCTCTCTTTCTCTCCCACTGTTACTTGCCTTTTTTTTTCCACATCTGGAAAGACAAGCAAAACTTTTTACTTCACTAAAGTATTCAAAACTCTGCAGGATCCAAGATTCTTACCACAAATCAGATTTCACTTTCTGCATCTGGCTGTCCTGTCCCACTTATGTGGGGGAAAAAAACCCCCGCCACCTGGTTAGACTGGTAATCAAAGCACCATGAATGAGGTCCAGAGTTTCTTTGTGGGGATGGGAGAAACGTAACAAAAGAATAACTGTCTCTCTCCGCAGCAGTCTGAAGCCATTCCTCTCGGCTAGGCACATGACATCCTGTTGTAAATGTGCCAAAAAGCACCTGAATGACTCACTGACCTCAATGCATCCACTGATGAGTAGCTGTGTTTAGCCTCTAGCCAGAAAAAAATGAAGAAAATATTTGCACAAATGCATGAAACAGTTATAGTCAAAGTGTGGTTTCTGCATCATCTGTTGCTAATCTCACCTCAGACTGAGATCTTTTTTACTGTTGCAATAAATCGTGTAAATTCTTCTTAACAATGTACATACTTAAATTTAATATAAACTACTTAACGTAGCATGCAGTGCCTTTTTTCATCTTTACTAACATGATCTGGTTTAAAATGACTGTAAGTGGGGCTAATTGAAGCATTTCTTCAGTAAGAAATGCATGAACACACTTTCCCACTCAGCTCCACAAGACTAGTGGCAGCAGCAAAGAGAAAACATCGGGTGGGACTGCAGGTCTGCTGACCTTATCATACAAACTACTTCTTAGTCCAGCACTTCTAAGAACAGTTGTTCTTATTAGGGAAATTGTTGTGATGACTGAGTGTCAGAAAGGGCAGGAGCTTCTTAAAGACACAGAGACCAATTCCAAGGTTTCACATTACAAAGTCAAATTTCTTTTAAGTCATGTTTGATGTATAAAGCATTTTATAACAACCAAAGGTAACATAGTTACCTGATTGTTCTAAAAAATGGAAAATACATAATGCCGCCCCATTATAAGTGAGTAATATGCATCCATTTGATCAAGCACACATTTCTCATTAAAAAGATTTTTAAAAGATGTAATATTTTAATCTTAAATGTTGTGTTTTCATTTGCTGAAAAACATACAACATTGAAAACATCAGCCTCTGTGCAGTTAATCTACAAAATGTGTCTCACTTAGTAATTAAATTGTCAGACAAACAAAAATTCAATATTATAGTTCACTGGTATGAAACTGCATACCTGACCTGGTCAGTGAGGCCATTTCTAGAAATTTCAGTAACTACAAAACAAATAGGTTGGGTGTGATGGGCAGTTTGTTTTTCCACAAGATTTCACAAAAAAAAAATACTACTGGTTTTACTGGTTTTGTTACTTTGATACAGGCTGTAATATATGTACAGTCAAACATTTGTACATGCTCAGAAGTGGGCTGAGGCATGAGCGAACTGAGCCACTGCTGGCACCCAGACCATCAAGAGACCCAACCCTCCTGTTTTACTATTGGGAATGATGGTTTCAGGAGGCTTATTTAAAAGATCTGAAATTGTTTAAAAATATATTTTTTAAAACGTATATAGAAAAGATCTTCATAGCCAATAAGTTGCAATTACCCTTGATTGATTTAGACCTAAACTTGGCCCAGTGTTCAAGCTGTATTAAAACACTGTTAGTGTTGACTGTAGGGTGGTGTGTTTAACCCATTGACTCCCAGATCAGAGTCTTCTTCAGGCCTCATTCACCACTGGGCCAGGCCCCGTGCACAAACTAAAGAAACCTTTTTTACTATGTTAAAATATGCAGAGACAAAATCAGGTTGTCCAAAAAGCTACACATAGATACTTAATTAATTAAAATGAGATAATTTACATTACAGCCAACAGACTTAACTTACTGAATGGACATAACCACAACAATAACCACGTCTCCTTCAATGAATACTGTATATTATTATCTTTCTTGTAGTTTCTGCCTCTGGGGTCAGGCTGTATTTCACTTTCTGTGGAGGAATGCAGCCATACAAACAAGCTGTGTGGTTATGAGAGCAAATTCGGGACTTCAGTAAGACACAACTAAGATAATAAAGAATACAGTTAATGATTTAAAGTAAATATAAAAAATAGCCTCTTAAGTTGTCCTTAAATGACTAAAACCTGATTGACAGATTTTATTTTGGGCCACGATAAGATGCAGCATTTTTTTTGTTGCTGGTTCACAGACTTGCTAAGCAGGTCGAGCCACTCTGTGAGCAAAAAATGTGGAAACGCAAACACTTACTGCTCTGCTCCTCCCATCTCTTACTCCTTGTCAGAACTGTGTGTGAAGGTATTGACCGAGTCTCGTGAAGTGGAGCAGGAAGGTAGGAACTAGAATGAGAACCAGCGCAGGAACGTGTGAACCTGTTGTGTATTACTACAAAAAAACAAAAAAAAAAGAGAGAGATTATATTTAATTTTTATCATTTGCAACACGTGACAAGTTAGAGGAACAAATTTACTATGATTCAGCAAACATTTTTTATAGTTCTCTTAATCTGGAACTTTTCATAATACATTGTTATGTGAGCATGCCTGAAAAGAACAACAACCCACACAGGAATGTGAGATACGTTTTGCATAAATGTATGAACTCTATATGTATGAACTCTTACATGTTATTATGCTTTGCTGTTAAATGCCAAATTTAAAAAATATGGAAATTGAAGGCCAACGATTCAATATTTGGTACTTCTATGGTTCAATAATAAACAATGGACAGAAATTATCTCCTTGTTTGGTTATTATTTCTGAAAAAAAGTAAACTGAATAAAAACACATAAATAAAATAGACAATGGTTTTAAAATCTTGCTTTATTTGATGACAACTCTCACATACATAACAGAAATGAGCTCAAAACCTTTTCGAGTAATTTTCACTTTTTCATCTACATCATGATGGGAATAAACGAAAAGTAGTAAATAAATGATTGACATGATGAACTCATTCTATTGCACCAACAGCCTACATATGTATAACGTTCATTTATTTTTATTTTTTCTTCTAATTACCACCACCTGTGCTAAGGTCGATGCAGCCTAAATTAATTTATAGGCTGCAGCTTTGCTGTTGTTGTCGTTATAAACTGTCAGTAAAGGACTCTAAGTCTCTTTCAACGTTTTGTTCCTCCGAAGCTCTTTTTGTGCTCAGACAGAAAGTTCAAGACTAGATAGAGATGCATGGTAGTAGCTATCGCTCAACCTACCTTGACTGCCTTTTGACAGCTAATTGTGCATCCAACCTCTTTTTTTTAAATATAGTTTAACCAATCAGAAAAGCCAAGGGGTTGGCCATGCTGCCCGAGAAGCCAATCACAAACGAGCACAGCAGTAGATTATGCAGACCATTTGTCTTGCTGTACAGTGTGTCATGTTGGCTGTGGAGCGGCAGCGCGAATAATTGGTGTCACACCAACCGGTTTATTGTGCGCAAAAAAAAAAAATCAGATAATTTTCTGTTTTTGTAGTTATTATTTTTTTTTTCCTTTGCAGAGAAACAAGGACGTTCTTGGTTTTCAAAGCAGGTGCAGTCGCTGTCAGGACGACTACTGTTTGGTTGATGTCATCCGCGGCGGAGCTGCAGCGACCTTCAATTCTTCAACAAGACCAGGATAAACAAAGAGGGATTTAGTGTTTTTTTCTTTTTTTGGGGGGGGGGGGTCGCTTTCGCTTCTGCCGCTTTCATCAGCTGGCAGGATGGGACTCCTGCTGCATTGTCTCCTGCTGCTCGCCGTCTGCGCTCTCCCAGCCGGTGGCTTGGATTTCCAGCCGGGATCCAAAGCTCTCGGACAGCCGGTGTTCGTGAGGCGCTCCGTGGAGAAGAGAGCCGCGCAAATCGCGAAGAGGTCCCTGCCGTCGTGGCTGGGCGCACCGCACCACCACAGGATAAGGCGAAGGAGCGTCGACCAGGGCGATTCGTGCAAAAAGCACGAAGGGTATCAGAGCAAGTTAAAAGACAACACCCACAGTGTAAGTTACCATCAGAGGTCCTGTTTCAAGTCGCAGTCCGACAATTAAGCTGCGCCTAGGGAGGGAGGATAGTGCGCAGGTGCTTACCAGGTGCACGAATAGGCCTAATGTGCTGTTCATGGTAGATAAATGGAGCTTTGTTATTTATTATTTTTAATTGCTAGATGTCACACGGGTATAACTCTTATTCATAGAGAGAGAGAGAGAGAGAAGGCCAGAAGCATAAGAAAACTAGGGCCTCTAAACTATCAGGAGCACCCCAAAAAAGACTTAAATTGCTTCATAGAGATCAAAAGTTAGTATTTGTTCATCAGCAATGGCCTGTGTATGTTTTGGTAATATAAAATTACAGGCAAAGACGTATCAAATTGTAAATGCAAATCAAAACTAAAAAGGGCAGCTTTTCACTTCCTCATGCTGAATTTCAGACTGCAAGTAGAGAGGCTCGTCTTTATTGCCTCTGTGCAGTTGTATTTCCTGTAAGAATTTGGTACAGTGTAATAAAATCAAGTTAAACAACAGTCAGGCCTGCTTATGCATCCCAAAGGTTGCACTAGTACAATCTGCGACACACATTTGTTTTCCTTCTGGACCACACAGCATCCATTTGTTTTCTCTCCTGCCCCAAAAGCCAAACTGCCTGAACACTGACAGGAAATTTGAAACCAGTTGAAATCCTTGTGACTGACGATGTGTTGGTTATTTTGTAATTAAAAGCTGTGCTTGTGCTGGGGTAGTTGAAGCACTTCAGAAGCAGGGACTGATGTTATGTAGCAGAGACGGAAACAAACAAACCAAAAAAAAAACTAACCAGGAAGACCAGCTCATAAATCTATTCTTCAAAAACAAAACCAAAGACTAAATAAGAACCATGTGCTGCTTATTTGCCTGGCTCACCGGTGCCATGTGATCAACTTTTGCATGGTGTACTTTGTATACTTGGCTCCAGTAATCTCGAGGCCGAGAGAGTTCCTCGAGGCTCAGCCTTGTCTTTCCGCAGAGGTTACCATGCAGGTCCCTCCGGCACCGGCCTGCTTTCAGCATGAGCAGCTCTCAGCACACTGTGTGATGAGTAATGGGCCCACTAATTGTTGTTTAAGAAATGAATCTTGAAGAGGCAGCAGGTCTATGTTTGACAGTGAATGCAAAAGTATACTTGACAAAGGTGACACTGTCTGCCTTCTGAAAACTTTATCTGCTGCTAACCTGTGAAAATTAATAAACATTATATATATATATATATAATAGCCTAAGGTATTTTAAAATAGACGTGTTACCAGTTTCAAAGTAGTGGTCTGTTATCGGTGTACTGTTTACACTGTTCATAGTCAGTCAGCTGGGTTAAACAATGCTATCACACTTTCCTGCTCACGAACAAGGAAAAACAAAAATGACTGCTTGGAAATATTACTTGGTGAAAAACACAAAGAGGCATGATGTGGAAAAAAAAACAACTTAAAATTTACCACCCGTTTAAGTATGGCTGTTTGAAAAGCTCTGGCTGGCAGCATATCTGCTACTGGATCAGGAAGCCCAACAATTAATACCATCTTCTTACATTTATGTTAATTTATGAGGAACAAAATAGCTAAACGGTATTGGCATCTGTATTATAATTTCTTGGAAACTTGTGGTCGGTCTATGAAAATCAAAATTACGGGAAGTATTTTGGATCCATTGTTCTCAAAATGTGCTGTAAGCAGAATTGGTGGTACTTGCGCTGTGTTCAATTATACTCATGTTAAATGATGACGCATATAGTGTGTTGTAGTTGATGAGAGCTAACCAGGAACAAGTGTTGGTGGCTAAAGGTGCTGTGTGTTTCATTTAGCTCTGACGTCTGAACTTGGACATCACATGCACACGATTGCGTCAACATGTGTTGGTTACTGTCATTTTGTCCCATTTTTGCCAGCTACTGTATGTGATAAGGATGTTTACATTCATCCAATTAAGCTACTCTTCAACAATTGTTTGTTCTCTTTTTTCCAGTACACACTGAACGACCTGAGTGGCTCCGTGTCACTGGCCTGGGTTGGAGATGGCACCGGGGTGAGTGTTGTACGCATCAGGACATGATCGAGTCAGATATGTTTGGTTCAGTCTGCAGGCAAATATGTGAATGTATTTTTTTTTTTTTGTCGCGTGAGAGTTGTATGACATTACTTGTGTCTCCTTCAACCTTGGTTCTTCGCAGGTCATACTGGCTCTGACCACATTTCAGGTCCCTTTCTTCTTGTTAAGATTCGGCCAGTCCAAACTCTACCGTAGGTAGGTCTCGTAAACTCGCCTGTTAGGAAGTTGGCCTCCTGCGTGTCAGATTACGTCTCATTGTTGTTGCAACTTCTTCTCTGCCAGCGAGGACTATGGGAAGACGTTTGAGGACGTGACCAACTTGATCAACGACACCTTCATTTCAGCAGAGTTTGGCATAGCAATCGGCCCTGAGAATTCAGGCAAAGTAAGCCACATCCTCTTCCCTGCTACCACCTCATCTGGTTGTTTTTGACTTGTGCAGACTGAACCACTGAACAGCAACATTTGAACTCTGGCTTTTAGGTGATCCTGACAGCTGAAATCTCTGGAGGAGATGGGTATCGGATTTTTGTCTCCCGGGACTTTGGGAAGACTTTTACCCACCTGAACTTGCCTTTCAGTCCCATGATGCAAATCTCATACAACCCTGAGAACTCTGAAGTGCTGGCCGTCCTCAGCATGAGTGTAAGAAGTGCATGCAGAAGACTTTTAAGGAAAGAAACAAAGTTGGTTGGACAGTAGTAATGCTGAAAGCCCAATTTTTTCAGAGCATTTATGATGCGACTAAAAGGGACGTGAATTAATATCGGCTCAAAAATACTTCTATTAATCCCAAATGGAAACAAAAAGCACTGTGTTTTTCTAACTGTCCAAATTTCCTTTAAGAGTAAAAATAATTTAGGTTCTTGTTAGATGATTAGCTAATGACTGGTTAGCTCTAGCAGAGAGGCTGATGGGCTTCTAACACTACTCAAAAACTAAATGTTTCATAGCAGTGCTAAATAAACTAAATATCATTAGTGCTAATTGTTTTATTAGTTAGATTTTTTTTTTCAATGATTTTGCTAAATTACACTCAACTGTTCTTGAATATGTGGTTTCAAAAAGTAGTTTTTTGCTAACAGACCAAGTACTGGTAAGGCCTTCTGATCTCAAACTTCTGCTTAATATTCTTCTAATGCAGAAGTGATGATGATTAAACAGTTAAGGAAATGGCAAAACCTGCTCTGAACTGCTTAAAACTGAAGATTTATTTAGAATTTTTAGGAAATCTTTTTTTTAAATTTGTTCCTTTTTTCACTTCCTGTTAACCTGACTCACCGGTGAGAACTGCTTTCTGTTTTTCCAAACTTAGTCTCAAAATGTCATCTCTTATATATAGCTTGAAATCTAAGTTTGACTTTAAAAAGTATTCCATAAATAAAAACGCACTTAAAATAGATTTTTATTTATTAAAAAAAAAAAAAGAAGCTCTAGTTTTTAATTCTTATTCCAAAAAGGTTTTGGGACACCTTTAGTTTGTAATTGGTTACTTTCTAACTTGCCCATGTCTAAACTGAAACAATGTTTTTTGGTCAGACATATTAGTCATGGTTTTTCGTAATTTCATACTGTCATCTAGGGAAAAAGGCAAATGTGACACACATTTGAGAATATGTTGAAGTAGGGAGTGACTCGACTTGGAATGACCCAATTAATTTATCAGACTTAAACACCACTTTGTTTGCTTAGTGTTTATTTATTAACACGCTCTGTAGATTTATGAGTTGGTCTTTCAACTTATGTTTGAACCTCATAAAAAATTTTTTTAACTTTGAGTATATAATTATTTCCTTTCTCAGAATGAACTTTGGCTTTCAGAAGATTTTGGACGCAACTGGAAGAAGATCCCCGACACGGTGTGCCTTTTTAAATGGTGAGAGACGGCTGATGCTGAACTCATTTTATATCCACTATAGTTTTATGCGTGGAGAAGCTTTTACAATCTGCAGTACTGTTCTTTCATTTTAGACTGTAAAAAAGCTTCAGCATAGGAAGACAGTTTAGTTCCTCCTCTCTCTGCTGTGGTTTGAGGTGAATAAAACAAATATTTTCAAACCATAGATTAAATGTGGTCGACGCATGGTGAATGTGCTGCAGTTATTCTCATGCGTTAAGTCAGACGGATTCAACTCTAATCTGAAATGAACTAAATGGTTTGCATCAGCCGCCAAACATGCAGTAAAACTAGATTGCTCGGCTGGTGCCAAGCCCTTCTGGAGTCCAGGGTTGTTTTGAAGCGCATTTCCTTTTGCTTATCACTCTGCAACCTTTTGTAGCATTTTAGTTTCAGTTTTAAGGCTGCAATGACTCGCCTGACGTGTGGAAAACAGCGTTCGCAGGAGCTGTTTTTCTGGGGCAGAAGCTTTTCCTTTTTGATCAGAAATGACAAGCCTGAGCTGAGAGTAAGAAAATTCCAGCCAGATGATCCATTTTGCAAACAAATATAGACAAAAATGTCAGTCTTTTTATGTACAAAGTTGGAAAAGATCTATCCTGAAGCTGTAATTTCCGGAAAACTGTGTTCTGCAAAGCATAGTTTTATAGGAATGAATGCATTAGCATAACAAACAAAAAAAAGTATCATCCCATAATATCCAACAAAATGCTTAGTGGTTGTAATGTGACAACATATTAAAAAGTTAAATTGGTTTGAACATTCAGTTTATCAAACTTCAATGTAGGTGATGTCTAGACATTTTGCTCAGTCCAAAAATTGCTTTATTTTACATATCTATAATTATTAATCAATCGCTTAAGACTTTCAGCTGTGTGTTTTATTTATAACGGCGGAGAAATAAGTGAAACAAAGTAACTTTTTCCCCACTCTGACTTTTTAACTCGTAACATGAGGAACAGAGCTGTCTATAACTTTTCCTCATAGCCTCTTACCATCTCTCCTTTTGTCTCCATTTCCATGTAGGGGAAGAAAAAATACCATCTTCTTCACAAGCAGCCAAAATGGATCCTGCAGTAAGTGATTACTCCCCAAGCAAAACTGAAACATGCTGGGCTCCAGCATTTCACTCCTCCTCCAGCTTTTCTTTTCATACTTTGATGTGGCTGAGCTACGTGTAGTTAAAAGTATCTTAGGTGTCTAGAGGACTGGATAAATGATTCCAACGATATTCTGAAATGTATCAAGGTAGTAAAAGTTAATGTCAGATGAGGCGAGGAGTTGGTCAAAAATGCTACATGCTCTGACTGTTTCACATTTCCATGTTTCTGATGATTTTAATGACCTGCCTGTATGATTCAGTTGAAAGGGGAATGCTGCAGCTAAAGAGAACCACAGACTTGGGTAAAACCATCAAGACTGTTGCCAGCAAGATCTTCTCTTTTGGCCTGGGTGGACGCTTCCTCTTTGCTTCAGTAATGACGGGAAAGGTCAGTCTAAAAGAGAATTTATCCAAGGCTGTGTGATTAAAACATCAGACGAGGCCTTTAGTTGTTCAGGTTGGTAAGAAAATTCATTCTTCAGGCATTTCCACATCTAGATGGAAACGAGAAGTTACTGACGTAAAATGCCAATATTGCGCATGAGGAAGTGTGACACTTCTCACATAAACTGGATAGAGAAATGTACATTACAAAGTGCTTTTTTAAAAATGTCTTTCGCCATTTGATGTGTTTATCAGAAGCTGAAGAATTTTTCACACGTTCCTTAGAAACTGGGGAAAAAAAACTTAAAAACTTTAGAAAGTCTTATTGATTCCCTCCTCCCCCAAACTCTTCCTTTTGTTTTCATTCTTCAACAAAAAAAGTCAGTAAGTTTTCCTTCAGAAAAATGGAGTTGATGTTGTTTTTCCGAACGTAACATTAACACTGATGCTGTCAGCATTTATGTGATCCAAACTAGAGTTTCTACGTTTTAAATAAATGCTCTTTAAATGAGCTTCTCTCTGACCTGAACTCCTTTTGCTTCCCCGTCCATGCAGGGCACTATGAGGGTGATCCATGTGTCCGTGGACCAGGGAGAGAACTGGAACATGGCTCAGCTCCCTCCGGTCGGCCATGAGCAGTTCTACTCCATCCTGGCAGCAAATGACGATATGGTCTTCATGCACGTTGACGAGCCTGGAGGTCAGAGCAAGCAGTAAACTCAGATGTTTGATAAAACAGTATTGGTATGCAGCTGTTGCAGACATGGGTATGTTTGATAATGGCGCAAGGGAATTATTTTTGTAAGATGTTTACATAGCGAAAAAAAAAAAACATTCAAATTGGTTACCTCGGTTATCCGGTTTTGCACGTGCGAAGCTTTGCCTGTGGTATTGATCGTCAAATTTGATAACATGCTCATATCAGCTTTAGCTTACACCAGCAGACCATGTAGCGGTTTCTTGTCATTTTTGACACTTTCAGGACTTTCATTAGCAACCTACGTTTTCATCCGATCCCTATAATACCTTTTGGGCTGATGCCATTTAGATTTTCCTGCAGGTCTGATTTTGGTGCCTACATTCTCCAGTTGTGTAACACAACCCTATTGTGTTTATTTTTAGATCCTCATCAGGTCCCGTGTGATCTTATTTTACAGATACTGGTTTTGGTACAATTTATGTCTCGGATGATCGAGGCACGGTCTACTCCAAGTCACTGGAGCGCCACCTTTATACGACGACGGGGGGCGACACTGACTTCACCAATGTCACTTCCCTGAGAGGAGTCTTCATCACCAGTGTGCTGGCAGAAGGTACCTTATGTTTCTGAGTATGCAGTTGCTGGAATAACTTGCACCCGTCTTGCACGCATTCACATTTTCTCACAAACAAATTTTGAGGGATAACTGTGAAGTGGAAGAACAAAAAATGCGAACAAATACTTTGTAGAAGCACCGTTCGGTGTAGACGGAACTGCAGGCATTTTGCGTTATGTCTCCACCACATTTCCAAATTTCGAGGTAGAAACATTGCTTATCCTTTCTTGTGAAATGGTTCATATTGGATTGTTTTAACTCAAGCTAATCCTCCAATCAACTCTAGCAACCATGTAGTCCTGCATACTTGTAGCTTTTAGCTTTGGTCTGTCACATAAATTGCCACTCAAGTTTGTAGCTATAATATCACAAAATGCTGGAAGGTTTAAAAGACTTGATGTGAATACTTCAGCAAAACACTGTGGCAGCCTTCAGATTCTTCTTAGAAACAGACTCACACACATTGCTCCTCCACTACACACCCTCAGAAGTGTGTGAAGTAAATATTTAATTAGACAGTCCCTGTTAGACCCGTTTCTCATCCCTGCTTTTGCACTGTATTGATTAGTCTGTTTATGTGTTGAATTTATTGAATCAAGCTTCTTTTTTTTTTTTTTTTTTGCCAACATTATTCCTGGCTTTCGCCCTCGGCTACCTGTAAATGTGTTCTCCTTGTGTTTTTTTTGTTTGTTTTTTTTCCAGATAAGTCCGTGCAGTCTGTGGTGTCCTTTGATCAGGGAGGAGAGTGGGTTCCCCTGCGGAAACCTGCCAACACCAAGTGTGACGCTACAGCCAAGGACCCAGACAAGGTATAATTAGACAAAGTGTTGCTGTGTTTATGTTCTCGATGTTTTTGCACATCTGCAGGTTAAGGTGTGACTCTAACCTTTGCAGCAACCGTGTGTCACTTTGGATTGTGTTTCTCTTGAATCTACAGTGCAGTCTCCACATCCATGCGGCCTACAGCATTGCTATGAAGCTGGAAGTCCCCATGCCGCCCCTGACGGAGCCAAACGCCGTGGGTCTAATCATGGCTCACGGTAATCACGTTGACCCTGCAGGACAGAAATGTTTGAAACAAACTCGATCGCTTTTGGCGCGCTGAGCATTTTTGACGCGTTTTTTTTTTTTTTTTTTTTTCAGGCAGCGTCGGGGACGCCATCTCTGTGATTAAGTCGGATGTTTATGTGTCCGATGATGGAGGCTACACCTGGATAAAGGCTCTTAATGGGCCCCATCACTACGCCATGCTGGACTCAGGAGGGCTGCTGGTGGCTGTGGAGGACAATGGCAAACCCATCAACAAAATCAAGTGAGTCGTTTAGTTTGAATGAATGCAAAGCCTGGGCTGATTTGCTTCTGCAGCTTTTGTGATTGGATAGATAAAATATTTGGCATCTCACTTATTCACCAACGAATCCCTCTCTGCAGGTTTGAAGCCTGTACTAAACAAGCCTATAATTACAGGATTGGCTACTAATTCACATGACCCGTATAAAGATCGATGCTTTGTGCGAGCGAGCTCTATCCTGCTCTTTCCTTGACTTTCTTACTTTTATTCAAAATTTTTAGCACTTTTTAACCTTTTTGTAAATCTGTCAGATTTTCCACCGACGAAGGACAGTGCTGGAGTATTTACGAATTCACCAACGAGCCAATCACGTTCACGGGGCTGGCGTCAGAGCCGGGAGCTCGCTCCATGAACGTCAGCATCTGGGGCTACAAAGATTCCCTCATCACCCAGAACTGGGTCTCCTTCACCATCGACTTCAGGGAACTCCTCACCAGAGACTGCAAGTCATGCAATTAAAGAGAATACTCCCAATTCCTAACCGCATGTTTTCAAGGATATTAACCTCTGAGTTATGATTTTTGTAGGCAGCGACGACGACTATGTGCAGTGGTTGGCCCACTCTGATGACATCAGTGACCCGACGGACGGCTGCATGCTGGGTTACAAAGAGACGTTCTTGCGGCTCAGAAAGGACTCGGTTTGCTGGAACGGACGTGATTACACCGTCAACACACAGCCAACTCCGTGTGCATGCACCCTGGACGACTTCTTGTGGTAAGATACAGAGAAGGAGTTTCTTGTCTTGTTCAAAGCTGAAAAGTGGTTTTGCAAATATTCACGGCTATTCCACAGTTTGTCACCTTACAGCGGCTGATGCATTTTAATAAGGTTTTTATGCAAGAGACGACAACAAAATGGTTTCTAACACGTGTGAATTAGAAGAAAGCCATGCATGGTTTTCAAAATCATTTGCAAATAAAACCTGGAAGGGCATCATGCATTGTCATTCAGTCTGCAGCACGATCCCCTGAATGAAATCCACTTTAACAGTGAATGTCCACCTAAACTGGAAACCAGGGAAGGAGTGTGTTAATCAGAAAAAAAGCATCCAAGAGGGGGAGAATCTGTGGACGGGATGACTGAGTCATGCACTCTGGTAATTTAATTAGGAGTGGCAAGGAAAATTGTTGCAATAGCACCAAATCCTGATTTCAATCCAAGCACCATGTGTGTCTAAAAACTACCACTGCATCACCCTGAACACATCGTCCCCACAGTGACAGTCAGTCAGTGTGGGAAGCATCAGGTTTTGGGAAAACTTCTCCTTAGTAAAGCGGCAAGGCCAGAGATTCTGGTTATAGCAGAATATGAATTATTGTCACACATTTCAGATTTTTTTTTTTTTATTCAAACAAAAAAAGAAAACCAGGGATTTTTTTTTTTTTTTTTTTACTAGAAAGTTGTTATATGGAAAATAATTAAAGGGTATGAATACCTTACCAATAAGAGAGTATTGATCCTGGTATCGTGTGACTCCTTGCAGTGACTTTGGATACTCGCGTAAAGAGAACAGCTCCGAGTGTGTGGAGCAGCCGGACCTGCAGGGCAAAGTGCTGGAGTTCTGCCTGCATGGCAAAGAGGAGCAACTGCAGACCAACGGGTAAGGTTTCAGATTCTGTCAAATTCGAGTTTAATTACGTCGCTAAGCTTCACTTCCTACGTGATGCATTAGCATCACGTGTGTTAGCTCTGTACTTGAGTCATTAATGTTCCAGAACTTGATTTAGCTGCTTTCTAAGTGAGTAATCTTTGTTGGTTTCTGGAAAAGTTGTTGACCAGAGTATTGGTGGGAGTTTTAGGTGATGTTGATTTTAGCTGAAGCCATACTGGGTACAAGGAGGAAGTTTGTGTTTTGAGTCAGTGCATGAAGTGACAAGTGAGAATAAGGAACCAATTGCGATGCAGAAAGAGGTGAGAGGAAACTGATGAGGGTCACAGTGAAACTTGTTGTAAGAGTGAATATTGCTCAAAGCTAAACATTTGGCGAGTTTTACTGACATACTAGTACATCTCTAATTGCTATATAGCTTAACAATTATTATTACACATTGTACTTGCAAGGAACAGCCAATAATTAAGACATGTGTACTAAGGATTTAAATTTTTTACTGTGTTCTCTTATATTGTTTTTTTGAAGTCAGTTAAAAATATTAGTTGTTTTCTTATGCACAAATCCCTGAACACCAACACTTTCATGCTGGACAACTCTAAAATAATCCGTGTTTTGGTCCTCAGGTACAGGAAAATCCCTGGAGATAAATGTGAAGGAGGACAGATGCCTCAGCGCAAAGAGATTGACCTCAGTAAGAGATGCGTCAGTGACCTCGTATCTCCAGAGTTTCAGGTTGGTGCCTCTGCGAAAACGAACCGCAATCATTTGTTTATCCGTGGTCTGGTTTTGAGTTTGCATTTCCCACATTTCTCTCCGTTTGTGTTTTCTGCAGACAGGCGGTCACTCCTCCAAGTCTGTGGCCATAGTGTTGGCAGTCGTCGTCGTAATGCTGATGAGCATCGCAGCAGGAGTGGTCTTTGTCAGGAAGTACGTCTGCGGCGGCAGGTTGGTGTTTACCGACTCATGTACCCCATAAGCCACAAGCCCAATGCATCCTCTCCTCACCCTGTAAGTCCTAACGTTTTGAATGGTTTTTGGTTTCCTGACGGTGTTTTAAATGCGTTCTGCAGGTTTTTGGTGCACAGGTACTCTGTGCTGCAGCAACACGTTGAGGACAACGCTGCAGACGGGATGGACGAGCCGCTGGACACCAACCACGCCCCCAACGGCAAAATAGAGTTTCACGATGACTCTGATGAGGTATGTCGGAAAAAACGGTTTCTCCTTAACATAACGTAAAATATCACACACACACAGTCTTCTGGTTTTCTACACTAAAAATAAGCTGGTTTCTTTCTGTATAGAATTATAAATACTGAGCAATGAAAGTAAATTAAAGAATTCATGAAGGTTTTTATTTGCAATAAGCAGAGAAGTGCATCCTTTTTGCAGGTGATGAATATGTGGAAATTTTAGCTATGGTGAATGTGTGATTTTTTTTTTTTTTTTTTTTTTTAACCATGCATCACTTCCTGAACTGTTGGCAATGTCACTGCACTATTGCAGCAGCCTTGTTTATTTGTTCCAACTGCATATAACACAAAATACAGAGTCTTATATTGTCACTGGTTTTGAAATACTTCAACAAATTTGTCCAGTTCTAATATTTCTCATTAACGGTAAAAAGCAGATTAACTTTTAAAACCCTGTTACAAAGTGTGAAAGTGTCCGCTCCTCGGTGTGCAGAGGAATTTGTAGTGGAAGTTAAACATTAGGGTGATGGCAAGGAGGCCTTCCAACCAGAAAGCATTGGAGCTTATCACTAAAGATAAATAATCAACATGCCAGCGGAAACATTTAGAAAACTGGTCGGCAATTCGGGTTTCACTGCTTTGATGCCAATAAAAGTTATGCTTGAAATCGACTCATTTTACTTTATTCCATTATTTTTTTGTTGAATTTATATAAATGTATTGTTAAACCATAGAGGAAAAAATATAAAAATGTGGTTAATTTTAAGGCTACCAAAATTTAATATAGCTACCAATCAGCATTGAGGATTCGGGATATTTGCAATTAGGCAACAGTGAGCATTGATTATAACTCTTTTATCTCATAAGTAAACACATGACATTGTGATGATTTCTATAACAATTGAAAAAGTGCAATTTTTTTTTTTTATCAAAGTAAAATTAGGATTATATTTGTTCAAAATCAGATCATTACTTGTTTTAGTCAAACTACTGGCTGGAAAATTGCTCTGTTTCTATGCCAACATTTAAACTGTCATTACTTTTAACATGAGCGCTCCATCAAACGATCCCTCAGCTGTATTTGTTTGGCTGGAACACTGAGGCCAGTGTTTCACTGCTTTGATGCGAGTAAACATGTAGTAACCCGACGCGGACATTACCTCACCCAGACTCGACACTGGAGCGCCGCAATACGACACCAACCTTTACAAAGGCGACACAGAAACTAGTTATCTTCACACCATGAAGGGATCTTGGAGGTTAGACACATGTATGTCACTTGTGAAACGGAGTTTGGGTGTGTTTTATGTGTACTGTGTCTTATTTACCCACAGTGTTGGTTCTGGCTTCAGTGCTCTGCTGTCTTGTGTTTGTGCAGGATCTGCTTGAATAGCAGGCACCACCTCTTGACCAAGCGAGCAACAGGTTGTCCCACAGCCAGCCGCTGTTCCTGTCACTCTCCTCTCCAGCTACTTCTTCCTTTCACCCTCTGATGTAAACTTCGGCCTCAGCGACAGAGACTCTGCTGTCATTGGCTAAGTCAAATGAATGTATGAAGGCTTCCTGAGAGCTAATGCCGCAGATGGGGAAGAACTATGAAGGAAGTCGTGATTAAGGTGTCGGTTGTACTGAGTAAGTTTTAACCTTTCAGTTATTTATTTCACTCAGTGAAGAAACGACTGAGCTGCTGAGAAAAATTGACTAGCACACTAGGAATGAAGGAAAAGTGAGTTGTATAAAGTCGTCTCTGTTTTATGGGTCCTGCCTCTTCCATCTCTTGGAAGTGCTCCTGGAAATCCTTTTTTTTTTCCACTTCTAAAGATTTGTCTTTGTTTTCATCACACTCTTTGTACATAAATACGTTTTCCTTTAACGGTTTCAGTCAGATATCAGTTTGGTGATTGCCTAAAAGGCCACAACTGGCCTCCAGCTTATATGAATTGTCACTGATGAGTTGAGTCTTAATCCCTTCTTTTATCAAAGTATTTCCCCAAATAGTTTCCATGTTTGTAGAAATTTCACCCGTTGGTGAAATCTTCCACATTTCTCTGTGTTCTTGGAGTACAAGTATGTAGATTTTTGCATTGCGGTGAAGTAATAAGAAGAGATGCACCGATCAGAGTTTTCCCGGTCAATACTGTTTCTTATTTTCCAATTTTGACTGATCCCTATTCCCCCCCCAGTTTAATGACATCACATAAGTTAGTAGATTTACTGCAGTTTTATTTAAGAGGTGGAAATATTGAATCCAACAAAAAAATAAAGAAATTATATTATCTACATTTAAGCATATTTTACTTTTATTTCTCATTTTTAGTAAAGACATTACGCTGAATGATTTTGGCTGATGTATTCATTGGCCGTAAATTATGGGAATTCTTAGATTTGACGCATTTAACAGGTAGAAAATCATGTTTTTTTTTCAGTATCTGCTTTACGAATCACAAATCGGAGCGTCGGCCCGATTCTGGTCTCTTGCTGATTGATCGATGCATCTCTATGAGGTTTGATAGCAATAACCTGTGAAGATTTTGTATATTTAAGACATCGTCCATGCATGACAGAATATCTCTTAGAGTTGTCTTGTTCGTCCGAGCAAAAGAAGCATCAACGTCCAGGATGTGATTGAAGCTCAGGCTGCAGTTCTAACTACTGAAAGCACAAAAAGCCCCCTTGTATGTTCGGCATTTGTCGATCACTTTTTCCTAAACGAGACCTGTTGTAACGGTAGTGATCGCTGTAATCCTATATACCTGTGTTTGTAACAATCTCAGCAGTTTTTATACTAACTTCTACAAAATATGTGACATATCTTTTGCATTAACTAGAAAACCAAATGCATAAAAAAACAAAAACAAATTGGTGATGAAAACATAACAGCAATGCAAAGAAGGTAATTAATTGTGTAAATGTTGTAAAGCATAATTACTGCTGTAGCCTGGTAGGGGTTGGATGAGCTGCAATACAAATGTTGATGTTTGTTTCTGATTGCGTCTTTTACACTGTTTTATCTGTAACCGTGTCAACCACATCTCTGATTTGTCTTAAAAACATTTTCGCACAGTCTTGTTTTAAATACTTTATAGGTTTACATTATTTATGACCAGCTGGTGTAGAGTGCAGTAAATTGGATGTGGTTAAACAAGTGCCTGGTGTGATAATCTGACATGTGGCCGGCGTCCACCATCTTATTAGTTTTAACAGTTAATGTCGGTGACGACCCCAAGCTGCATTTATAACCCCGACGAAGACTCCGGGAGCAGTAAATACATCTATTTTATACAGGTTAGTGCTAAACTGCATGTAAAAAAAAATGTGAATGATACTTAAATCTAAAAAGGTTTTTAAGCAAAAAACTATTTTTGGGGGCCGATATTAAAATTGGTTCTGGCTGATACGGTTTGACAAGAAATTAAGTTCAAAAGAGAAAAAGGTTACTATGTAGCTGCATTACACTGGAAAATGAGACCTATTTAATGAAGCTTTATTGCATTGTGTTGAAGAAAACACGTTTTCCTTGCATTTTCGAACTGATGTATCGATTTTAAAGAGTCTTTGTGATTGGTTGTGTAAATATTCAAGTTTGAACATTTGTAACTGCTGTTTCTCTTTTCTGTATATTGGAGGCTATTTTCTTTGGGTTTGGCAATAAAGTCATGTTCCTCTTTTTTGTGTTTACTTGTCATTTCATGTGAACACAAACTTTTAAAAATAGTTTAATGGTTTAAAATCCTGTATACTGGAATTTAAATGTTTCTAAAGTCTTAAATGCACTTTAAATTCTTTAAAGTTTTGTTGTGTCACTGTCGACAGTTGATGTAGTAGACTCCATATTGACATTATGCTCATTTAAAAACCTTATTGGAGCAGAAGTGCACACAGAAGTCAGCTACTAGTCAATGCATTGTATCTAGTTTAAGCAACAGTTGTATTTGGTTTTGGCATGCATGTCTGCATAACATGTAATGGACATTGAAACCCTCTTTCACACTTTGACAAATAGCTTGTATGTAAAAACTAAATCCGTATTTGACATTACAATCACAACTTTCACTGTAATTTCTTGGGATTTTATGTGATCACAATGAAAAGTGTATTTTAAAATGGAAGAGGTAGAATTTGAAATCTGAAGTATGGCATGCATTGATACTCAACACCCTTTATTCTAATAAACTCCTACATCACTGGTTGCTTTCAGCAAACCTGCAGAAATCAAGATGCACTTTAGCAGCTGGAGATTTCTGCAGGTAGGCAAATTTAACACAACACCTGCAGGATGTGGTTATGCTGCCTCAGACTGAAGTTGCTGCTATGACTTCTTCCTGCGATAAATGATATTGATACGAGTGTGGCACAATACAAAGAGCTTTGAATGAGCGCGTCTGAATAATGTATTTCAAAGTGTCTTATTAAACCCTGATGAGGTTGAGACATGTGGCACTGGAAATGTTTAAACACTCATTAATCTCTGATCCTGACTTTGAACATCTGCAAACTGTGTATTAACAGTTTGTTTTTAGATAAATCTACACCTTCAGCAAGCATCCATTATTTAAGAACATATTTATGCAGATTACACCACTGAAACTCATATGAATATTAGATAAGAATTTAAATCTGGGGAGAAGGAAGATTCAGAAGGTTTTGTAGAGATGAAAACCTGTTTTCCCTCAGGCTGGATAGCTTAACATTTTCTCTCATATGTCAAAAATACCTTTTGCATATTCTTGCATATTTGTTGAATACATTTTTTTAAAGCATGTCTAATTTACTTTCCCTTCATTTAGGTGTTAATCTGAGTAAATCAATTTTATTAAATTCTAATAAAATATGTGGCTGTAATGTGAAAAGGACTAATACTGCAACATGAAAAAAAACAAACAAATATATTTAAAAAAAAGCAAACAAATGGCTTCAATATAAAATTTTAATTCCATGGATTTTGATCATTTCTAAGAAAATTATTCCATTAATTTCAGTGTACACATATTCATTCAGCATTTCAACTCATTCTGTCCTCAGGTTCTATACAAAAAGTTTCCCTCTGCATCAAAGAAATCGCTCCCCACCTGCACCACAGGCGCAGGTTTGTCCATGTCCAGAATCTCCTCAAGTTCCTCCTCTGTCAGAACCTGCCCGTCCCAGCTCTCCTCCCACTCCTCCTCAACCTCTTCTGTACCAAAACCATCCCCGCCTACCGTTGACCCCGTCACTCTAGCCGCTTTGTAAGTCCCAGCTGGCAGCTTTGGAGGCTGAACAGGAACAAGAGATGCTGAACCTTTACTTTGAATCACCTGAGCCGGAGCAGTCGCAGAAATCAGAGCACCTTCTGTCTGCCCAGGTATGAGTGTGGCTGGTGTTTGACTTTGAGGAAGCTTCAGTTTGTTCTCCTGCCTCCTGCTATCAGAAGGTAACGCCTGCTGGTTGAGTCTAACCATCACTTTTGCATCCTGTTTGACTTTTCTGTTAGGAGACGAAGTAAACTTGCTCTTCAGGACCCTGAGGATGACGTCTTGGGGGACAGAGAAGCCCTCAGCGAGGCGCTCTATCGTCCACTCCTCTGGCTGCTCTTGCTTCAAATATCTGAAATAAGTGTGTGAAAAATGTCAGCAATCTAAAAAGTCATATTTACTTTCACTTCTACTAAACAATAGTTGTTTAGAGCCACAAAACCAACATTACTTTTTGTATAGGAGTGGAATCAACATTCCCCATACACAGGTTTTGGTCTAATAGTGAAATTTCACCATAATCTTGCCTCTAGTTTTAGGTTTTGGGTGGAAAAAAATGTAGCACACACAAAGAGATCGTCACCTTATTTGCTCAATAGCATCCCACGTTAGTTTCCTCTGGGGGGCTCCTGGTGGAGTCATTTTCCTTCTTATCATATTAAACTTCACTGATCGCTGTCTCCTTTTCTCTTTGCTGAAAAGAAACATGAGATAAGCTGCTTACAATGATCACCCAGCGTTGTGTTTGCATTTAGAATATGTTTTGGAGTTGTAATAATGTATAATGGTTCTTACTCCAGCACAGCCTGGAGCTTATCCTCCAGCACCTCCAGGTCAGGCTCTACGTCATCGTTGAATCTAGATATTTGTGATCTGGTTCTGTCTCCGCTCACATGGTTCTGTCCCACCCAGATTTTGCTGTTGCCTCTGCTGGAGAATCTGACGCTGTTTAAACAAGCGGGGGAAGCCAAAGAGGGAGCAGAAAACCTAAAGAGGAGGCAACAGACCTGAAGAGGTCGGGCCATGCTCATAGACGGACGGGCTTCATCAGAGTGCAATACTAGCAAAAAGATTAGATTTTGACAGTCGGCATAAACTAAGACCGAATGAACGAATAATATTTTTGCATTAATACAAAGCGTGCGTTTATCTTATCGTAGAATAAACACGAGACCTTGACTAAAGCTCAATGCCTGGTTCTGACTTAACATGCGCTCTTCACAGTGTGGCTACTTCCGCAAACACAACTCAGTGCTATTAACTAATGCAGTGCTGCCACCTAGCGGGACGGAGGACATTTGGTGTAGCGCCAACGTAAACCCGAAAGAAATTAATTTGAGCAAGGTCCAAATGTCCCAAATTTTAATGAGCTTACAATTAAATAGATGATACATGATGACACTGAATTAAATAAATATAAATATGCTTATACTTGCCTAAATATTAAACAACTTGTTGAATAAATTATTGAATAGATGTAAATCACTACAAAATAATGAATTAAAAGTTAAAATAGCTGTACTTACTCTAAGTGATACTCTAAGTGTTGTTTAAGTACTAACTCTAATCTTCACCATTACATAATTTAAACTGTTAGTGTGATTCTGTAAGTATAGATCATGACCAGAACTTGGTACTTAGTTCAATTTATCGGAGTTGTTTATAATTTATACAATAGTGAAGGAACTATAATAATAATAATAATAATAATAATAATACATCTGAGAGATAAAACTTTGTATTTTTAATAATTTGATAATTTAATTTTTCGTTTTCTTTAACATCACATTTCAAAATGTATCTAATAAATTAGTTATTTAATGTATTGCAACATCTTTGGTCCTTAGTTGTGTGTGTGTGTGTGTGTGTGTGTGTGTGTGTGTGTGTGTGTGTGTGTGTGCGTGTGCGTGTGCGTGTGTGTGTGCGCGCGCGCGGGTGTGTGTGTGTGTGTGCTTTGTCCCATTGTATCCTACATGTGAATGGAGAATTCACTGCAAATTATCAAACAGTGAACAGCACTGTTCCAAAATACACTAAATACTGAGTGTATTTTGGAAATAATATATATACCAGGTATCACTATGTCACGACTAAAAAATAGTATTGCATATTGGTTGCAGCATGATTTTAATTTAATGGCACCTAATGATTGGCAAATGTAGCACCATCCAGTGGTAGGTAGGGGTACCGCAACTAGATACGTCCCCTGTACTCATGTGTCACGCAGCTGCGCACCTCCTCCCAGCTGCCGTTGTTTCATTTGCGCCATTTTGTCCGCTCACTTTGTTGATTGGGTTTTAGCGAGCTGTACTGGAGCCAATCAGAGGGAAACCGGACAGTGAAGATACGGTAAGGGAGCCACGATTGAAGGCATTGGTAGTTGTCAGCACGGATTGGTTTGTCATGGACCAACCAAATTACTAACCCTGCTTAATGCAAGAAAAAAATTACATTTGAGAGTAATTTTGACCGCTGTGTCCGAGGACTTGTTTAGCCACAAAGACCTTCGTCTTCTCGTTCGGTGTTAGGCTACAGGGGGGAAAAAACATGAGCTCCCTGCTGCACTAATGTTAGCCTTTGTGCTAAAATGAGTGTTAAACAAAGCGGCGTTTGCTAATGAAGCCGTAATCTCATCAGCGGACGAGTATGCCAGCTAATGTGTAGTTAAAGTTTGAAACAAGAAGCAAAACGCCCGACTTTTCCCTTGAAGATAGCGAGCATCCATTTTGTGCTTTCTAGAATTTACCATCATGCTCACAGCTAGCTCTCATAGCCTTGTTAGCCCCATATTATTACAACAGTGAATAAAACACGGATAGATGTTGCCCGTCTTGTTCTCCTATGTTGTTTCAGATATCAAAATTATTTTTTAAGGTACATTGTTGAATTTATTTAAGATAAGTAGGCGTTGCGTGTTTAAAATTAAAGCAACCAAACACAGCAAAAATTAAAAAAAATAAATAAATAAAGAACGACGTATTTTACGAGATAATAATCAGCAAAGACAGTCATGTTTGTTTGGTACAACATCTGTTTGCAATATATATATATATATATATATTTTTTTTAAATATGCAAATGTATTAATAACTGTGTAACTGTGCATGCCTTTGTCTCAGGAGGATTGATCATATTAAAGCATGGAGCAGTACACCACTGCCACCACTACAACAGGGGAGCAGATTGTTGTGCAGACTGCTAATGGACAGATCCAGCAGCAGGTGAGACCACACTTTGAGCAGTTTATTTAATATTACTTTATTTTTTAATCACATTTTATTTTCTAAAGCAGTCAGATAAAAGGAGCCCTCAAGGAAGCCACATTTATTTTTCTGATATTTATCAACAAGCCCAAGGTTACTTCAACCACATTTTAAGTGAATTGTTTTCTGGCAGGAAATAATGAAAGCACGTAACAAAGTACAGGAAAAACGTCCAATTTTTCAAAGGTTATCTGATTTAGTTGATTTATGATGGTCTAAATTTGTTTTTGTTTTTTGTTTGTTTTGTTTTTTTTAAACTGTTCTTTCTTGTTTGCCCTGCATCTTGCTATTCCTCAGCCATTTTGTTTTTTATTATTCGCCAATGTCAATTTTCAAAAAAAGCTAACCTGAATATAATAATTTCAAATAAATGAATAAATCCTTTTAAAAAATATAAATTTCAGCATATGTCTAAAATATATCTTTTAACATTTTACTTTGTAAAAATACACTTCTGTAAGGTTTGCACAATATTATTTTTGATCCTGTTGCTCAAAATGGTGATGACATAACTTAATTAATCCACATTTTCTGACTCTTTTCTGCCTTTACCATCTCTCAATGTCTTCACCTTTCTCTCAAAAAGCTTTAATATTAGACTGGAATCTATCCATTAAATTGATTATTTTATTACACACAGTGATATTGCAATTACTACTGCAATTTGGCATGTTATGCAGTTCTAATTTCAGTATTTAATGCCATGTTTACACATATTCATGGTTCTTTCAGTAATAGTTGTCGTCCTTTATCTTGATACAATGATCAAATTGTTCTTATCTGGATTCTGGGTCGGTTTGATTCGTCTTTTAATTCGTCAGTCCATTTTACTTTTATTCCTATGTGTCACTAGCTTGTTTGTTGTCACTTCCATTTTGGACCACTGCGTTTAACCGATGCCTATTGGTTGTTGAATATTTCTGGATATTTTATATTATACAATCCCCAGAACCAGTGACTAGTTCTATTTTGGTTGGAAAATGACATCATGACAAATTATGACCAATGATCCAAGCAGGAGTGACACCCTGCTTTATAAACGATTCGTCGGTCACGGAACCGCATTTCCTTACCGGGTTCAACCATTGGTTGTCATAGTGAGAACAAAATGTTCCCACAGCCTTGTGAAGTGATGTAAGGTCAGTTTTAAATGTTACATGGAAGGCTGTTCCTTGTTGTAAAAGTGACCAAAACTTTGTCATGGTTTTCATTTATATTTAGTTGATTATTACAAAATACAGTTGTTTTTTTATGTCTAAGGCTTGTTTACAAAAGCCATCTTTTATAAATGTTGTAATGTGGAACTTAGTTGTTTTATCCCATTAATCTAATCTTTACAGATTTTTTTTGAGCACTTTAACTGTTTTTGATGACTAGCTTTTTAAAACAGTGTTGATAGCTTTGCTTTTCTATAGATTCTATAGACCTTTACCTTTATCAAGTGACCTAATCCACTTGTGTCTTGAAGTGACCAGTTTGATTCTGATACGAGTCGCTGCTGGTACCTGATTTCTACAGGATCCTCTCAGAGCTGGTGGATACAATGTGGATGATTTTTTTGAAAACATTGTACTAAAAACTATCCAGTCTGCGGAAAAATACTCAGGCAGCTTAAGAGCTTTTTCTCAAAACAATAATTAATATATAAAGCCGCAAGGCTCGAGATAATGCAGACAAAACGTCTCGTCGTCCTCGATTGTGCTTTAATTATTTCCATCCAGAAGACAAAGATGACTGAAGTATCAGTCGGCGAAGGTATGAGTAATTCTGGGCTTTACCGTACTTGTCTGAGAGTGTAACGTCCTGCCTTGCCTGCAGACACAAGGCACAGTGACGGCTGTGCAGCTGCAAGCAGAGGCGCCGGGCCAGCAGGTGCAGACACTCCAGGTAGTGGTGTCACAGCCGCCCTGTCACTGCAGTAACGCTTTAATAAGTGACCAGTTTGCATGCCGTACCCAGGGCTGTTCTCATGACCTGTCTGTGGCGTTTTGAACCATCGTCTTTCTTGTCCCGCCTCCAGCATTTCCTGCAACTACCTGTACTGCATGTTCCTCAGCACATTGTGTTGTGTTTTCCAGCCTGCAGTGTGTGCGGCTTTCCTCCAATGGCTGTGAAAGAAAAAAAACAAAACAGAAAACGGGTCACTGTGTTTTGTCTAAGTTGTGTTTTCTCTGCTTTAAAAAAAAAAAACAAAAAAAAAACAAGTTCAAAACGTTCTTGTTTTTTTTCGATGTACTGTTGGAAGCACGAGTAATGCGAACTATATGGAGTTCAGCATTGAAAAGGATGCATCCACTGTCACTGCTGCAAGCTGCATCTCATTCATAGCTGTAATGATGATGTTGTCTCTGTCGTGTCATTTTTATTTGCATTATAACAACTGATGAATTCTCTCAGGCTTTTTCCTTTGAGACTTATTTTCTTCCACAAGATACATTTTATACAAGTTAAGAGTTTATAAGTTCATCCTTACCAGTCGCACACATCTTCTCTTACACTTGTACATTCAGGAGACAAAACTTCACAGTGATACATTTCCAGTTTTCTCCAAAGTTTGGCGTAGCTGAGCTGTATTTTACTTGCATGCAGCCCTTCATGTCCCATGTTGGCGCTGACGCCACTTTAACAGCTTTGTATTCCTCTCTGCAGGTGCAGGGGCAGCCCCTAATGGTGCAGGTGAGCGGCGGACAGCTCATCACATCGTCAGGCCAGCCCATCATGGTGCAAGCCATGTCTGGGAGTCAAGGGCAGACCATAATGCAGGTTCCTGTGTCTGGAGCTCAAGGTCTGCAGCAGGTAAAAGACGAGTGTCCGTGAAGAACCGTGATTAGATTTAACAGTCGTAGAATGTAATGTCACATGTTGCCCACGTTTATAGCGATGAGAACATTTTTGTCTCGGTTTTATTATGGTATTGATGATCAATTGAGATGCATTTAATTGTTTCCTTAGATCCAGCTGGTGCAGCCTGGTCAGATACAGCTGCAAGGTGGTCAGACTCTGCAGCTCCAGGGCCAGCAGGGTCAGCCTCAGCAAATCATCATCCAGCAGCCCCAGACGGCCATCACAGCTGGACAGAACCAGGTCATTCATTTTGACAGACTTTACTCTATAGAAACATCATGACAGAACATTTTAGCTGTTCTGGTCGTGCAAACCGTTAAAATCATTACATATCACTGGTAATCTGCCCTGGAGCGTTCACAAACATGACTTGTCCTTTAAAAACACATTTCAGTTGCTAAACTGCTAGATAATTCCCTGCAAAGGGTAAAAATGAGTACAGGGAGTCTATATTTTCTAATATCTCTTCTTTATGCTGTAAATCAGAGCCAGCAGATCAGCGTACAGGGTCAACAGGTGGCACAGACAGCTGACGGGCAGACCATCGTCTACCAGCCCGTCAATGCAGATGGCTCTGTTCTACAGCAGGGTACATTTCTTTCTTCTCCTTTTTTTTTTTTTTTTTTTTTTGTTGTGTGTAAACTTCATAAGCATATTTATTTATTTTTAGCTGCGAGTCTGAACAATATCCGTGCTAATTATTTCTCTCCAGGAATGATCACAATCCCCGCTGCCAGCTTGGCAGGTGCCCAGATAGTGCAAGCAACAGGGGGCGCTAACACCAACACTACCAACAGCGGCCAAGGCACTGTGACCGTCACCCTGCCTGTCTCCGGCAACATGGTCAATGCAGGTGGAATGGTCATGGTAAGACCCTGTGCAGAGGTACTCAGCATCTTTATTTTTTTTTTTCTGTCTTTTTACATCTAGACTGACCTATGGGTGCAGAGTTTGGGGAAAACAAGAACCAACAGTAGCCAATTTCTGGTTTTGTCACAGAGGTCGTTGGGATCATTTCAGTGTTGTCTGAATATGTTAAGTTATACTCTCATGAGCCATCACACCTGCTATGTGTTTCCTCTAGTATTTCCATAATTAATGTTCATAAGACTAATAGATTTTAATCAATTTTAATTTGACATGGTCCACCTTTTGGGGCTTTTGTTGATTTGCAAAACTATTTGACTGACTCTGTGAAAGCGTCTTCCCTCTGTTAAAACTAAGTACTTAAACTGAGAACGTCCGTTTAGTTGCAAAAGGTGTGATGGCTGTGAAGTGTTGTATGGTAACGTGCCGTGACTGATTTATACATCTGCATACTTTTAAGTATTAAACATGGTAAAGGTCTCTGAGTACTTTGTTCATGTTTCTTTTCCTGTGTTTATCAGATGGTGCCAGGTGGAGGCGGCGTTCCCACCATGCAGCGTATCCCCCTCCCAGGAGCCGAAATGCTGGAGGAAGAGCCTCTGTACGTCAACGCCAAACAGTACCATCGTATTCTGAAGCGAAGGCAAGCCCGGGCCAAACTGGAGGCCGAGGGCAAGATCCCCAAGGAGAGGAGGGTATGCAGTTCTTGTTTCCCTTAGAGAAAAACTGCAATAAACAGCCTTTACAGTTTATTTTCAGTTTATTTACAGTTTATTTTATAGTTTTTTTCGTCAGTAAGGCTCTTGAATAAGCTGTCTATCTAGTACCTTGTACTTATGTGAAAATGGCTCAGATATTTAACCTGCAGTGGAAAATGGTGGAACTGTTTTTGAACTGCACTAATTTATTTTGGCAACTGTTTCCATCTTGGTTTGTTTTTCACATCCCCAGCCGGGACGGTTGGAAGTTGTTGCAGTATGACAAAACGAGTAAAAATACCACAGTTTCACAGTGTAGTAGCAATGTTTAGGTAGTCTAAGTGCATCAGAGGGAAAGTGTAATGTTGCCATAGGACTGTGTGTGTACTTGTTCATATTGTCTGTTTAGGATCTTTTTTGGTATAATCACTTATCTTCTGAAGTCCAACGGGGCTTATGGGTACCTGATCTTAATACATTGGACCCGTATTTATAGGCAAAGGGGTCAGAGGTATGGAGCCAATTAACTTGAGAGAATGCCATTTATTCTTAATATAAATATAAATTTTGCAGCATGTGTGGGTTTTTCTCTTTTTCCTTCAAAACAAATAAACACAAACTATCAAACTTTATTATGAACATGGTGAGAAGCTTGCTGTTTTTACATCATGGAAAAAAGTAAAGAAAACTTCTGGTGCTGGGGTATGATCTTCTATTATCTAGTAGTAATACATACGGGAATAAATCAATGAATTAAAATTTTTCATTAATTTTTAAAATTAATTTCCTTGCCTCCTGCAGAAATATCTACACGAGTCTCGTCACCGTCATGCTATGCAGCGTAAGCGTGGAGACGGAGGGCGGTTCTTTTCCCCTAAAGAAAAGGAGGAGGCGGCTTTAGGCCTATCGCAAGTAAGAAGTTATGATGGGGGAGAAAAGACAAACCCCAAAGTTGCAACTTGTCTGTCATACATTTTTAGGCTTTCATAATGGATGAGTAATTTCATATTTGAGATGCAAGCATGTTCCGAGGCATGT
The DNA here is from genome assembly GCF_001443285.1 of Poecilia latipinna. Taxonomy (NCBI): domain Eukaryota; kingdom Metazoa; phylum Chordata; class Actinopteri; order Cyprinodontiformes; family Poeciliidae; genus Poecilia; species Poecilia latipinna. Next base: position 230,401 of record NW_015112812.1, on the reverse strand, counting down.
GTGAAAACTCTGGGAAATAATGGAATTCTATTTTATATTTTTCCAAGTCTGGATAAGAGACAAAAAACTGAGCATGGAAAATGCTATTACTACATTTTCTTTCTTATTTTATCATTTAAGAGATAAGCTTTAGAATTTTTACAGAGAGCTTCTTACGTTGACCTTTAGTCACATTCCAACTCATTGTCTGTTTTAAGATAGAAACAGACCCTGTGATTAAGCCATGCTTTCCCAAAACAGAATTGTAAAAGGGTCATTTCGTTGACATTTTTGTTGATGTTTTTTTTTTTTTTTGGGCTTCCCTGTGAAGTACAAGGTTTAAAAGTAAACCTGATGTTTTTAAAGATTTTGGAATTGTGTCTTGTTTAGCAAAGCGCTAACATTTGGGTGAATTTTACAGATTAAACGAGAGAAATCTGACGTTGTTATTTACTGTATTTAATGCATGTGTTCTGGTTTTGTCGACATGTTAGATTTTAAAATAGTGCTTATCTAATTACAAGGGGAAGTAGTGCTTTACCACATTGCCAAATCCAACATTAGCATAGTTTTGCAGTCGAGTTCTTCCTCAAATGCACATTTCCAAAAAAGACATTGTACAAATGTGTTTAGACCTACAACTGATTGTCTACATATTGGAATTATCTCTGTACTTATATGACATTTTCTTGAATATGTTCATCTAAACATCTGTTCCACACACATACGTACAAGCAAACAAACAAAAAAAGAATTTGTCAGCAAAATTATGAAATGAAGACATTTAAAATTAGCAGGAAGCCTTGTTAAAACTTCTCGTGATAAATGGTTGCTCTTTTCGCAGCAGGAAATCGCCCCGGCAGCAACAGATGAGACAGTGACTCAGATGATCAGAGTGTCATAGCGTTTTCCCTGACATCATGACCTGCCTGTGACTCTTCAACCCAGCTGACCATCCGACACACTCTTCCGTAGTCCTCAACACACCCAGCAGTGCTTTCACTGTGGCGTTTTCTTTTCTCTCTCAACTTTTTTGACTGGTCTTCCAGGGAGCTGGCTGTGTCACAGCTGAGCCAGGAGACTTCTCTGGTCTTCTTCATTAAAATGGAGGATGTTATCATGTTGGCTGAGCCCAGTTTTGTTTTGTTTTTCTGTTTTAAGATTCTTTTTTTCGTCAACTCATCACACAGGGGGAAAAAAAAAAAACGACAGTCACAAAGCCATACACTCAGACTCTGGTCTGTTGACAATTTGTTGATCTGCCTCCAGTTGACACATTTTTTTTTTCTTTTTAATGGTACCATTTTTTTTTTGTTGTTGTTGTTGTATTTTTTGTTTTCTGACGCATTTGTTACTTTATGCTACCCTGCTGTTTTCCATCATTGATTCCTCCTTTACATAAAAATGTAATTATTTAAATCCATGTACTTTTTGGACTTGCCCTGATGGCTGCATAGTACATGGTGCTCCAGAAATGTAATAGTAATGTGAAGACATTGTATAGAAGGACGACTTTTGTTCTGTGGATGCATTTTATACAATTTATAGTTGGACTTTGTGTTTTGCTGGGGAAAAAAAGAGCAATTATTTGTAATACACACTTCATTCATGTATAGTTGAGAACTTTTCATCTGTAAGTCCACCTAGTTGTTGTTTTTTTTCTTTGTAGATAGAGATTTTTTATCCATCAGCATCTGTCAATGTTAATATTTTTTTTATAAATTGTGAAAAGGACATTGTCTTCATAAAAACATGTCAATTAAAATTTTATTAAGAAATGAAATGGTTTGTTTCATTACTTAAGAACTAATAAGGAAAGCCCATGGAGTTTTAACTGGGGCAGACGTTTTTTTTTTTTTCTTTTTTTTTTAGTTGAACCAAATACAGTGCCATGTAAAACTATTCAAAATCCTGAACCCTTGTAACATTACGACCACAAACTTTAATGTGTTTTATTGGGATATTGTGTGATGGCACACAATGGCATGTATATATAAAGTAGAATCAAATAGACATGCTTTAAGTTTTTTCTTAAAAAACTAAACACATTGCTTGCAATTTATAATGAAGGTTTAAATCTGCTTCAGATATTTCACTTGTGAGTCTGCACATCAGTCTCTAGCTTTTGCCATCTCTCGTAGTTTTTCTTCGGTTTGTGCTGTATTTAGCTCCATTTATATTCCATCTCCTGTGACCAGCTTCCCTGTCCAGCATACACACAGCATGGTGCTGCCACTACTGTGCCCCGGGATTTGGGGTGATAATTGGAAGTAGCAATTAGTTGCACTGGATTTTATAAATGATTATCAAAGAAAAGGGTACTTAAATCTTTGAGAAATTTTATTAAGTAAGAAAAATAAAGGAAAGTCATGTACTTTTTTTTCCCACTTTACAAATTTATTCTAATTTTTGACAGTCCATTCATGTCAAGAAGGTCCAAACAGCAGTAACTTGCAAATAAATGTGAGATGGAAAATAATGTTATCATAATTTGTAATAGGAGTTTATTTGCACCTGGTTGTGTAATGAATTTCCATTGTTCCATTTGTGACCCCAAAGCCTTTTGGCCTCAATACATTTTTTTGTAGAGGTACAGTGGCCTCTGCAGAAAGTCTTTCAAAGGAATGTATGATGGGGGCACGGGGGGCGGGGGGTACTTATAATTCTGGGGTGACACACTAAGAGCCAGGTTTACTTTAGTTTAATTTGGATGTTGTCATATAGGGTGGAGTGAGATCCCTACGTTTGCTTAATTTGGAGCTACACCTAAGGCACAAAACAATGCTCTTTAAGGCTTTATAAAAATGTTTTATTAAAAATGTCAATCTTGAATATCTAAGCAAATCAAAATACAATTTTAACGTGTTACTCCTAGATTGTCTATTTTTATGTTAAGGACACCATTACTCTTCAGACTATTTTTACTTTTTTTTATTATTGGTTTTCATTCAATATATGCAAACTGATACATAACAGTACATAGTATCTCGAGTATTTTCTGTGTACTCGAGTATTCTCTCTCCGACGACCCTGCCCAATTCATTATATTAACATTTAAAACAGGCTGAAGCTATTTAAAAATGTGTTGTTTTTTTTTTCTCAATCTATCCCTGTTCAGGACCCTTTAAACATAATAAGCGCAGCAAATCAGAAGCGGTGGATTGTCTAAATGGATCTCAGAGTCAACCAATCATAGCAAAGAAGGCGGGACTTGTTCTCAGCATCCTTGGCAACGGTCAAACAGGCTTTAGGGACTAAGGTTTACTTTATGCAAACTGACGACGAGTTATACAAGTAGGAAGTAAATACTATAAAAACTCTATACGAATACAATTTCCCGTCTTTCTGTTCTGAATCCTGTCCTCCGGTTGGAACGCTGTGTTTACGATCACCGCCTGAACACAGCCTACTTCCTCAGGTGACAGGCTGAGCCTACCGCCCCCTCCCATCAGAGATGCTTCTGTCTGAGGTTGACAGCACAACGCAGGACCAGCAACTGCCTCCGCAGCGCTTCTAGGGAATTGAAGAAGCCAGAAAACTTGACCTAAGCGCCTACTTCTTACTTATATAGATTTCAGAATCTGTTCGGTCATTTTTAAACCACACACCAAAGATCAAAGAAGGCGACGGACCGAGCTAACGTTAGTTTAAACTCCACAGACAACCGGCTTCTCTTTTTCTCCCCCCTCATCTCCTCCTTCTTTTAGTATCACTTAGATGCGATGACAGACTCGGCAGTGGACAGCAAAACGGAGGTCAAGCAGGCCACCAAATATGTCAAAGAGACCGAGAACGTCGCGGAAAAATACTCCGCATTGACCGTCAGCAAGAACAGCAGCGATGTGAACATGAACGTCGGAGAGATGCCCTCCGCGGCGTTCACCGCAGTCCCGACGCTGAAGTCGGTGAAGAAGGTAAGAAACGTGATGCCCGCCATCACTTGCTGCCATTGGGCAAAGAACAGCCGGTCACATGTGAGGAGGACACGTTCGCGTTGGTGCGGAGAACTGTGCTGCAGTCAAGTAGGCTACTGCTGGACAGTATGGGGGAAGAAACCGTAGTGAATGCGCTGCAAAGCCACATTCTTTAATATTTAGTACAGTTAGTATTAAAAAACAGGGAATTCAGTCGGGTTAGTAGTTTCAGTGGGACATATATATTTGTACCCATTTCAGTTAGTATGACAAGTCGTAGAAGAATTACAACTTCTGTTGTAATACTGATGTGACATGTCATTTTAAGCAGAAATTACCGTCAAGCTTTAGGTATTCTTATACTGTTTCTATACAGTGTAAATGTAAATATTCTTTGTTTAGGGAACCAAACCTTAAAGCTTACATGTAAGGCCTTAGTAAGCTCCATGTGGGGGGAGCTTCCACACTAAGTATGTGGTAGTTAATGCCATAGAGGATTTTCTGTGAGAAAACATCCAACCCCGCATAACCTGTGGTTATGTAGCTTTTCTTAGAGGTGCAGGAATGTGGATGTTAAAATTGTGAAAAGATAAGTATCAATCAATCCAGCAAGAATCAGAATCAGCCAACTTTCCCTTGAACGGCTCTGCTCAGTGACTGGCAGGTCAGATATTATAAAAGAAAATAAACTGTTTATTATGTGATTCAAGACTTACAGCCGCCTCTATTTTCACTCTAACCAAGAGCACGTACGTTGATGCATTTCTTTGAATTTAATAAAAATCCAATAGAGGTTAGGAACGCAGTCTTATTACAGGGTATTCTTGTTTAAATTTTCAATTGGATTAAAAGCTACTTCTTCTGCAAACCACTTTTAAAAATAAGCTTTAAGTCCTTCAAACAATCTGAGTTGTTTCAAAATTAAAATATATTAGAATATATACTTGGGAAAAAAAAAACTGATTTTGATTTTTCTTTATGTTCCCATGCAGTATTGATAAAATATATACATTGAATGTTTAGAAAACACTAAAGAGCAAAAAGATGATTTTTAAATCCTTGATTTCAGTCCTTGGTAAAGTGAAAAAAAATGCATGGTTTGTTTAACATTGATCAGACACTGGAAAGCCCTTTTTCCATCTTCTCTTCATTAAATGTATCCAAAGTAAGATACCCCACACCCTCTGCTCGATAATGTACTTTGATGCATTTTTTTTATGTTTAATTTGAAATATATTACTGTGCTTTGATGCATCAATGAAGATAATCTTATTTCTTTTCTCCAAAAGAAACTCATGTACATATTTTTCCTTTGATGTCTGATAGCTCTTAGAAATAAAATGTCAAATTTAAGTCAAATTGGGACTTGGCAAAGAAAACTGGATATCAAGTTGGCCAGGAAAAAGTGGAATAGTGCATCCAGCTCTGTTAACCAGTCCAACCAATCTAACTGTTGATCTCTGTCTCTGTTGACCCGGTCATCGTCAGTTTTTGGAGCAGCTTGATAAGAGTGTATTTGCTGCACACTGTGCACCTGAGGGAAAAGACTTTGAATGTCTTGGCTGCTTTGCAACGGCACAAAACAAAAAAGACTTTCTCTAGTTGGATGTTCATATTACACATCCACTGCTGGTTCCCAGCACTGGATAAATCCGAGTGTTTATCCACTGCTGGTTGCAGGTCGAGGACCGTGTTTCTGAGAACCGGCTCACATTTAGAGGAGGAGATGTTTGTTTTTTTTACCTCCAGAAATAGCCGTTCTTTTTGTATTTTGTTCCCTGAAAATATAACATCCTGAAATGAATATACAACACTTGGTAAAATGGTTGTACAGTAGTTGTTAGAAGGCTGAGATTCTCACAGCAGGATAACCTTTCACTCTGTCATTGTTTTATGTTCCTTAAGTTGCATTCTTGTGGAAAATAGGAAACTTTAGATCAGCGATGTCTATGTTTTTTACATATTCATCTTAAATGCAGATGTTAAATTTTGTTGCACAACCTGAAACTAAGTATACTTTAAGTTTTAAAAATCCATTGTATAAACAGATGCTTAGCTACATAATTTTTATTTAATTGTATATGTATTAGATAGGTAAATCTTCACAAAATAGTGACTGTTTTTTGTTTGTTCTTTATATTTTTGCCATTCTTATGGCAAAAATATAAAGGATATTTTTGCCATAAGGATTCTTGCAACTCAACAATATCTACCAAATGGGATATAAATCACATGAAAGTTCTTTATTAGTTTTAATGTGCCAGTATCCAAATACAGAGCTAACCCTAGCCTTCAAATGTTTGATTACATATTGTTTGCGTAAAATTAGTCATAGATTTGAATCCACACTGGTGACGATTCGTTATCCTATATAAAAAAAAAATGTCTCATTGCAGATTTCGCCTCACAATCTGCTTTGCTTTTGCAACAAACACAGGAAAAGCTTTAAATGAGTCCAAGTTACTGTGTAGAAACACATAAACGTGTAAGAACGATATGTAATTTCTGCAGATTAAAAGAAGGTCGTTTCCACATATTTCCAATGTCATGGAAACATAGATATTATACTCACTTTATTTTTGCTAAATAATCAACTTGAATGTTAAATCTTTGTTTGTGTCCTACATCTACTGTGTGTCTGTGTTTGCGATTTAGCTTTTGTAAAGACAGCCTGTATCATACCAAGTTGTATACTCATAATATGAACCAAATTACATAAAAAAATTACAAAAGATAGCCATATCTGCGTTCCCAGCAGCGGGGCTCAGAGACTTTAAAATATTAGTTTAGACCCCCTTCCTGTCTGACAGCCAATATTGTGTGGACTGTGAGCTGCCTCCGGGGGGCCTGTTTCCAAACATATTGAATGATAGGAATGTGCATCAGCTTTATGAAAACAACGCTTTGTTATGAATAAAACTGAGCGTCCAGTGTCTGACTCAGACACCTGTTTGCATAATTAGTAAAAATGACTTCTGCAAATCATTGTGAGAAGACAAACTTTGTTACTATTTTGGTTTGCTCCGCATTGACTTTGACGGTCTGAAAAAAGTGTGGTGAATAAATTCCGATCAATTCTACACATTTGACTGGATGAGTGGGTGAGTCAAAGAACAGCAAACCTCTGCATCCTCCTTTTTTTTTTTTTTTTCAATACAAAACAGTTATGCAATACGCCCCCCTTGGCCCCTGTAACGGGACTTACTCACATCGAATTTGTTCCTGCATCATCATTTTGTATCTGATCCCTGTGGAGGTGTGGACTGCTGCGTGCTCACTTTGAAGTTTTGGTTATAACATATTTACAGTGCCTTGCAAACTTATTCGCACTATTGATCTTCTCCACGTTTTGTCATGGTAAAACCACAAACCTTAAAAGGGATTTGTTAGGGTTTTAGGTGACAGACCAACACAAAGAAGGGAGGAATTATGAAGTGCAAGGCAAAGCGCATGTGGTTTTTCAAAGATATTAATAAAAATTTGTTCTGTATTTGGAAGACTTGAAAAGAGCATGTGCCAGTTTTCCTTCCACTGCACTTTGTCTTGGTCTACCACAAACAAGCCCCACATAATACATTGACCTTTGTGGTTAATTATGTGTCAAAATGTGGAAAAGCTCAACTGGGTGTTAATATGATATAACAGACACAGCGCCTTGCTATGCGAACATAAAATCCTCTTATAGCAGGAATGTATTTAGTAATATTCACTTGTATATATTTGATATATATATTGAAGGGAATTTAAACATCACTAGATGTCTAAAAACATTTGGATTGGAAAATATCGGTTAGGTTAGAAATTCAAATTCAAATGTCAGCTCAGAGCCTAAACATTCTGGCACTCTAAAATGGTCAAGAAAATATAAAAATCTTTTGCAACTCTAAACCTTGGTTATGAATACATAAACTATTTTATGTTGATGGAGCATCTCTGGGGTTTGGGACTAACTTTTTTCTACAGTTTATAGCTCAGCAAATAGAAGTAAACAGTTTGCTTTCTTCTCCTTTTGACTATAGTCATATTAAGTTCCTCAGCTTTTGATAGATTCGATCAATGTCCTGTATTATTGTGAGATTATCTAATGTCTCCCCCAAATAGTTCTCAATAGTCTATGTTTTGCATTTTGAATCTTTTTCCACAGTGCAAGACGGAGAGGTCTGGGTAAGGCAGAACGGATTATACTCTGAAATGATGAGGAATCAAAGTTAATGCTGTAATGAGATAAGGTGGACAAGGGGGAGGACTGCAAAACGAAAGTTCAACATAAAAGCTTTTGGATCCTCTAAAGACTGTCCCACATTCATCATTTTCAGTCCAGTAAAGCCTTCATGCAAGTGATTACACATTTGCCACAGGAGTGTATCACCCTCTCCTGGGGTGATATTTACACTCCGTACCAAGTGTGAGTATCACGCAGTGGAAACTAGATGACGTGAAGATACCAAACAAAATAAACTTAGACCCTTTGTCTCGGTTCTGATTTTTTTTTTTTTTAAACTCAAGTTAGTTAAGGAAGCATTACAACTCATTCTCACAAGTCTTGTTTTTCACTGTTCCCCTTACTTTCAAGATATTTAGTTCATTTTACTACATCTTTTATCAAATTAAAACATTCATATGGAAATGTTAGATTTTCTTCGAAGTGAAGTCCGTACCCAACCTCACGTAGGTAACTCTTACTGTTATTTTCACTTTGATGATAAAATAACTTGAACTTCAAAACATTTCTTTGAGGTTCATTCATGCACAGTGACTCACACAGAAGGGGACCGATTGTTTCTGCAACATTCTGCAACATGAAATGCGTTAAGCATATTTTGGGATGTTAGGTTTAACATGGCCAACCTCTAACTTAGACTTCCCCTGATGCCCTGTTACCTAAAAAAAAAAGAAGAAAAGAATCCTGGTTTAATTAAAGTATTAAAGTAAAGACCCCAAGAGAGTTATTTACCGCAAGTTAATGATTGAATATAGCCTCTTAACAGAACAGAGAAAAAAATCTGGACCGCCCCTTTAAATCAGTGTGGCTGTACTGCAGGTGTTTATTCATGAAATAAGGCTGTGCACTATCTTAATCAGGAGAACTTATAGTTTCAGCTCAAGGTCACATAGTCTGTGAGAAAGGCAGGATTAGTTCGCAGTGTGTTTTTTTTTCACAACACGGTGTAATCGGTCATGCATGCATTGATTTAAACAGCAGCCTTTGCATACCAGGAGGAATGTGCTGACTTCAGTATTATACTTCACTTGAAACTCGCCTTGCCGTGTGCTCTGTTTTACCCGCTGCGCTGGCTGTGTTTGACTTGTTGAATGCAGTGGCTGTGAGCAATTGGCGGCGAGGATGTGTGTGGATTACAGTTAGATGGTGCCATAGAGCCGCGGTGGCGGTGTCTGGTTAAGTAGTTTTGGTTGCCTTATGTCGGGGGCCACACTGAGCCTTTACACCACTGACCGACTGTAACACTCTACGGCTTAAGTCTTTGACCTGGCCTGTTATCTGAGAGAGAAAGGGTATTTTTAGCTGCAGGATGGGTCTAAAGAGATGCCTAATGATGCAGCAGAAGGCTAATGGAGAACAGGTTTAATTCCTCCTGCCAATCCCAGTACATTTAGTGCTGCAAATTAGGAACTCAAGCTGAAAATACGAGCTCCAGCAAATGTGTTTTTGTACTTGTTTGCGTGGTGGTGTCGTCATAACTCTGGTTCGTACAATGCTCTAGCTGCACTTTAAAAAAAAAAAATCCCCATAAAATAAAAACTGAAGCCTTCAGCAGCGAGTTGTCAAGGACAATGTGGAGCAAACGGCGAGAGAGGGAAAGAGGGAGAGGCTTGTTTGAAATTGACGTCTCTTTTTACGTCCTGGCCTGTTTTAGCCAAAGTTGGCCATTTAGAAATTACGGTAATAGGTGGGAACCTCCCCCTGAGCTGCCTGGGAGTGTTCTGGGATAATAGCATCAGGGACACCTGGTACCATCGCGCGCACACACACACACACAGGACTCGGAGAGGTAGACTAGACAGCTGAAGAGCGCAGTAGACAGTGACCGGCAGCTATGGCCCACAAGCATGGACATGGGAGAGAACAGGTGAGTTGCTTGTAATGCTTCACAGGAAACCTATCCTTCTAGATATTGGAATTCCCAGGCAGAGATCAGTTTGGATGACTTGTGACTTGAAACGGGTTACGGTATCCTACGCAGCACTGTTTTACATTGAACTACAAAGGCTTTGTGATGTTATCTCAGGTAGCAAAACCAGTAACCATCATTTACATTACCGTACGTCGAAAGCAGGAGTACGATCTTATTTAAATGTTTACCAGTCGGGAAAGGAAAATGCAAAGTGTGTGCTGAATCCACATGAAACGATCCAGAGGAAAACTCAATGTACTGTTTTCCAAGCGTGTGAGAAAGGCCACAGTCTTGGTTGTGAAAACAGAGCCATGCAGAGATCTGCTCTGCTCACCCAGACTCCCAAGCTTCTTGAGTTTCTCTTCAGTTGCATGGTAGACTGCTGAAGTCGAGGTGTGATGAACATTGGGACAAGGGATCATAAGGTCAAGAAGTTAAGAGACTGAAACTACTCTGTTTTGTGTTATCTCTTCGGTATTTTGTAGGAGAACAAACTCCTTCCATCCAACTGTGAGGTCACTTCCTGAAAACTGAGCCACATGCTGCTTCTCTTAGCTTTTTGGCTAATCAATCAATCAATCAATCAAATTTTATTTGTATTGCACATTTCAGCAGCAAGGCATTTCAAGGTGCTTTACATAAAGAAAAAAAAAAAACAGCATGTGACATTGAATAAACAGTAAGAAAGAGAGAGACATTTTAAGGCTAAAAGTTGTATTTATGCAAGTCTTTGAGTTGTTACTCCTCAGCAATGTCTATCAAGGCTGAGCTGTTCTGTCATGCTTCTTGGCCAGTGTATGTGCTGCAGTGTATGTTGCTCGGGGATTTTGTTCTAGTAGCTATGTGGCCCACCGATTCATCTTGTGTGTTTTGTCAACTCCATCGGTCTGCTCAACAGTTTGCACTCCAAACACAAGTTATGGACATTGAAAATAAGAGGTCGAGGGAGGCTGACAGCATTTTCACGAACTGTCTCAAAAGGGGAGCGGTGTGAACTGTGTGTAGGAAATCGATGACTGACTTAAAGCAGCATTGCAACACCACCAAGACAGAGAAGTCAAATGATCGCGAGTTAGAGAGGACTTACAGGAAAAATGTTCTGCATTTTGTCTGTGTGTCTGCAAGGGGATCAGCCATGATTGCACGACACTGTACAGTGTTATGACTTTACACAGTGCTGTCTAACAGATAGACGGACGCAACATGAAAGCGTGATAATCAATCAATCAAATTTTATTTGTAGAGCACATTTCAGCAGCAAGGCATTTCAAAGTGCTTTACATCATAACAAACAAAAACACAAATTCATGGAACATAGAATCAACAATCAAAACATTACATTAAGTCAAATGCCATCATTAAATTCGTAATTGATTATGTTTCATATACAACTCTAAACAGGTGGGTTTTTAGTCGAGATTTAAAGGCACTCAGTGTTTCAGCTGTTTTACAGTTTTCTGGAAGTTTGTTCCAAATTTGAGATGCATAGAACCTGATGCTGCTTTTCCTAGTTTGGTTCTGGTTCTGAACCAAACTAGCAGAACAGAACCAGAAGACCTGAGGGGTCTGGAAGGTTGGTACAACAATAGCAGATCTTTAATGTATTGTGGTGCTAAGCCGTTCAGTAATTTATAAACTAACAGTATTTTAAAGTCTGCTCTCTGAGCTACAGGGAGCCAGTGTAGTGACATTAAAACTGTGCTCCATCTTCCTGGTTTTAGTGAGAACGCGAACAGCAGCGTTCTGGATCAGCTGCAGCTATTGTTGGACAGACCTGTGAAGACGCTGCTGCAGTAATCAATGCGACTAAAGATGAACGCATGGATGAGTTTCTCTAGATCTCGTTGAGACACAAGTCCTCTAATCCTGGAGATATTCTTTAGGTGATTGAAGGCCGACTTTGCACTGCATTGACTCTATTTCGCTCCTCTTTCGGTAT
>NW_015112812.1:174441-215328 GCF_001443285.1 Poecilia latipinna | reverse complement strand
TCCCAGGTTTCGGGCTGATCGCTGGTTTTCAGTTGTAATAACTGAAGCTGAGCATTGATTCTAGTTCGTTCCTCTTTAGGTCCAAAGATAATAACTTCAGTTTTGTTTCTGTTCAGCTGGAGAAAGTTTTGGCACATCCACACATTTATCTGTTCTAAGCAGCTATTCAGTGATTGGATGGTTCAGAGTCACCTGGTGACATCGTGATGTAGAGCTGTGTATCATCCGCATAGTTATGGTAGTTAATCTTATTTCCTGTTATAACCTGAGCCAGTGGGAGCATATAAATATTGAAAAGAAGGGGTCCTAGGATTGAACCTTGGGGTACCCCACATGTGACCTTTGACCTCTCTGATGAGAAGTTTCCGATTGAAACAAAGAAATCTCTGTTCTTTATGTAAGATTCAAACCAGTTGAGCACTGGCCCGGAGAGTCCGACCCAACTCTCCAGTCGATTCAGTAAAATGTCATGGTCAACAGTGTCGAAAGCTGCACTGAGGTCCAACAGAACCAGCACTGTGGTTCTCCCACTGTCTATTTATATGGATGTCATTGAACACTTTGACTAGGCCGTCTCCGTGCTGTGGTGAGCACGAAAGCCAGACTGGAAGGAGTCAAAGTGATTCATTATTGTTAGGAAGTTAGTTAATTGTTTAAAAACTGCTTTTTCAATAACTTTACTGATGAATGGGAGGTTGGAGATCAGCCTGTAATTCTGCAGTAGTGATTTGTCCAGATTGTTCCTTTTCACTTCATAAATGTGGTTCATAAATGTGGTATGAAGTTTCGTACTTCATACTCTCCTGAATCATGCAATTATAAATTTTTTTTTAACGAGATTTTCTTTCCTTAATTAACTAATTGAAATTAATGCTTTAATTTTGATTTCTGCATTACTTTGTTTGTTACCAACATCTTGTGTGAAGCTCACAGATCAGGAAAAAAAAGATGCAGATTGGATCTTCAACTTTCTGACCAGCTGATCACCGATAAGGGTCAATCAAGTTGCAGATCGGGTGACTCCAGTGTGCATCTCTAGTTTCTGAGAGGACTGGTCCAAGCTTGTTTTTTTTTTTTCTGTCACCAATTATGCGAAACACAAAATGTGCAAAATGAAACGACCCTGGAGACCTTGTGTTGCTGTAAAGTGCTGAGGAACAGCATTACGTGTGGGACTGTGATGTAACAGAATATTTCTTTACATCTGTCTTAAAGCTCGTAAGCTTGAAAAATGTGTTTTGATGCTGGAACCAAAGACCAGATTCTCAAACAGTTACGACTTTTATGAAAAGCAGGGGTACAACATACAGACACTAATCAAGCTTTCGCTGTTCTGATTCATGTGTTTCCAGGGCTTTGATCTGTGGCGCTTTGAAGGCTTCGGTTAGCATGATGAAAAACAAATAGCCCCCGACAGCAACTCCAGCCTGTGTATCTGAACAAAGCATAAATCACAGAGCAGCGGAGCGCGTCTAAAAATAAGCAGCAGCTTTCTTCCTCCTGATCCACCTGCGTTTTGCAAAAATGAGCTGATTTCAACCTTTTTCTTTTTTTCAAAGGACAGTTTTGAGGCTGAAACAGCAAAATGAGTTCAAATACAAGCAGTTACGTAAGCATGTTACCGAGCATCTACACTGCTAATGTGTTGCGATGATGCTTTCTGTCCCTGTCTGCGTGTGATTTCAGTGTTGCATCTGACTGACTGTTTTTCAGATCCAGTTTGCGAATGCAGAGGACAAGCAGGAGTTCAGCAAGTTTCCAACCAAGGCGGGTCGCCGCTCGCTCTCACGCTCCATCTCACAGTCCTCCACAGACAGCTACAGCTCAGGTACTGTGGACCCCAAGGTTTCAGTACGGGCATTCGTGTTTTTATTAACACACATGCATATCACATATTATTTTGACAGACTTGCGCGTTACATCCGTTAAAGCAACACTCTGCTTCCTACTGTACATTGAGTTGAAAACGTTAAACCCCTTCAGCTTTTTCACATGTTTCACATAGAAGCCACAAATTTCAATCTTTTGTCTGGACTTTAGGTGATGGAGAAACACAAGGTAGTTACAAAGTAAGGGAAACCGATGGTAGGTCGAAAAACAGACTTCAGTTTATGATGTTAGGCTAATGGATTTGGTAAAATAAAACCATGTACTATATGCCATGTGAAGACTTCAGGTAAGTTAAGGTGATTTTATTTATATAGCATAATTTCAGTTTCTCAGGAACTGTTTGTTCTAACAAATAGGTTCGATTCGTGTTTTGGGTTGAGTGACTTGTTGAGGAAGGTGTTTGGTTAGACGAGTCCAAATGTAAATTTTTGTCTTTAATCAAAGCTACCTGTGTGAAGGAAAAATAAAAGTGCTATTTCTCACTGTGAAACTTGGTGGGGGCTGCGTCATACTGTGGGAATGCTTTTCTTTAGCAGCTACTGGGAATATGGTCAGAGCTGATTGGAAGGTGGATGGAGCTAAATACTCTGCAGGAGACCAGGAAGAATCGACACCAGGGCAGAGGTTAACCTTACTGGCAGAAAAACAACCTTAAAATAGACTGAGAACTACAATGGAATAGTTTTGTTCAAAAATATATTGATGTGTAAAATTGGCTCAGCCAAAGTCCAGACCTATTAGTGAGTTTGTGGACATATTTTAAAAACAGATGTTATTAACATCCATTCTGACTGAGTTGGAGCTATATTGTAAATAAGAATTAGCGAGAAAAGACTCTGGACTTTTCAAAGCTGATCCTTCCACTGAAAGACTTTCTGCTAAAACTGTAGGTAAATCTGGTTCTACAAAGTACTGATCCAGGTGGGCTGAGTACAAATTTACACCACTGTTTAAACCATTTGTGATTATCCTCTTATTTCACAATTCTACTCTACTTTGCATTGATTTACCACATAAAATCCCATTTAAACAAGTTAAAATTTTGTGACTGGAATGTGACAAAATGTGAAAAAAAATAATAATAATAATAAAAATAAAAAAAAGCTCACAGGGTGTGAATACTTTTACAAGGCGCTGTTAATATACACAGGTCCACACACACACACACACACACACACACACACACACACACACACACAGGAAGTGCACACAGAGGTCCTTTCTTTCTCACAATAGATGTGAAGTATAGATTTCATTATTGCCTCCGCTCGTGTGTTTTAACACAAAAGTGAGCTTTTGTGTTCTCCGTTTTCCAGCTGCTTCCTACACCGACAGCTCCGATGATGAAACCTCCCCCCGGGACAAAGCCCAGGTCAACAGCCACGGCAGCACCAACTTCTGTGTGAAGAACATCAAACAGGCTGAATTCGGACGGCGGGAAATTGAAATAGCAGAGCAAGGTGCCCACACGGATGTAACAGCTACGTAGAAGATAATATAGATTTTTCTTTGCAGAAGCTGAAACCCAAACAGTAGTTTCCTGATTAGTGTAGTTTTGAGTTTGCAGCTTTTTTTCTGCTCTGCAGTGAAAGGAGACAAAATCGTTTTGCTGTTAGGCGGTGTGCATAGTAGACTGTTTTTTAAAACTCCTAAGAACAAAGAACCAAACAAAGAAAGCAGTTTCTTATTCCTGAATATTTGCCAAAAAAAACAAAAAACAAAAAAAAAAACTGCTTACTACCACTACACGACTTTCTAATTTCACAACAGTTAAGATCCTGTCTTATTCAGTACTGATGTCATTCTGAAAACATTATTACAGATCAGTTTGTTTTTTATCGTTTCGTATGTCCTATTACTTTCAGCTCTCAAAGATGCTGTAGTCTCTCTCTTCTGTCTGCTGTGCTTCTAGCTGTTTACATTGTTCAAGGGAAATATGTGAACGTCTGACAAGTGTTTATTAGGCCTTAAATCTGCAGGGCTGTAGATGGTATGTTGCTGTTGTTCTCACAGTTTGTCATATTCCTGCCGTTCTTTTTATAACCATCTTGTAGGAAGAGATTATTATTACTTTTTTATTTAAAAAAAATGCTGTTAATGATTCACTCAGACTCTTATCTTTTCTTTATTAAAAGTACAAACGTAGCTTATATGCTCTGATTCATGTAGCATTTTTATACCACTCATCACACCAGTGTTTATCTCAGGGGTTCTCCAAGCATGTTGGAAAATACAGAATTTACTCCATCTTTAAACATTTCCAGCATTTAAAATAATGTTTCATTTACTTATTCCTTACTTGAACACCTAAAATATAAAAGTTAAAATAGATAATTTGTAGATGGTCAATTTTCATTTTTATTTTCCAAATTATAGGATATTATTTCCAATCCATAGATCTACACTTATCAGAGAGACTCCCTTAGCTGATTTTTTTATTTTTATTTTTTTATTGGAAAAAAAAAAAAAACCTTAAAATTAGTTTTCAAGAGAGAAACAAATGTTCATAGCTTTTAAGTTTTATATATTTTTGCTTTACAGACATGTCTGCCCTGATCTCGCTGAGGAAGAGAGCCCAGGGGGAGAAGCCCCTGGCCGGGGCCAAGATAGTGGGCTGCACCCATATCACTGCTCAGACAGCCGTACGTTCTGTCCTCTCGTCCTGTTCTCTGCAGGTCCAGCTGATGTTCTGTTACAGCTCACGTCTTCTAACGTTTTTTACACGTGTGCAATCCGTCATCCCCTCCTAGGTCCTGATTGAAACTCTGGTGGCCCTCGGGGCCCAGTGCCGCTGGACTGCCTGTAACATCTACTCCACTCAAAACGAGGTGGCCGCTGCTCTCGCTGAAACTGGTGAGATTCGTCCCCTCTAGAAGCTCGTGGGGCTTTTTCTATGTAATCTACTGGTTTAAAGCATGACGCTTTCTGAAATGAATCAATCACTCAACACTTTGGTAACATGAAGTCGAGATTTACTGTCCTGAACAGCAACATCATACATCATCTGAATTTTACAAAGCATATGAATAACAGAGACAAAAAACATAAGAAAACCTTTTTGTTTTTTTCTTTAGCAAACCTGCAGGAGCAACACAATCTCTTTTTCACTGTGGACATTATCTATGCGTTGTTAGAGAGAGAGTATTTTTCATATAATCACAGTCAGTAGACCAGTAATAAGCATCTGTAATTGAATGTATCGAAAGCATCCAGATAGAAACATTTTCTTTAACTTTGACTGGAGCTACAAAACAGACAAAAATTAATTTTAGATTCTTTTGTTTGTTTGTTTGTTGTTTTATTTTGTACTTTAAGTTTTGCCTCAGAACCTTTGTATAGAAGAACAGCATGAGTAAATACAGTGTGTGGGTTTGCCCCAGCTATCAAATTTGTATTCCAGGCTAAAATAAAATCCTGTTATTGTAGCGACCTGCATTTTAACGGATAGAAGTAGATAAGGTTTTACTTCATCTTAGTTGTAAGTCTGAATGAACTCTCAGTGACCTTGAAAGTTAACCGTTTCATGCTTGTGTTTGTTATCATGTAATAATCCCCCCCTAATGGGCTTCCGTCTTTGCCCGTCGTGTGTGTGTGCTGCTTCCTGCAGGTGTACCTGTGTTTGCATGGAAAGGTGAATCAGAGGACGACTTCTGGTGGTGCATCGATCGCTGTGTCAACAGCGACGGCTGGCAGGCCAATATGGTATTATGAGTGCAGTTGCATCATGACTTTTAACACCTCTCGCTCTCTGGGGCCTTCCTAAAGCTTTGACGCAGCTAACCGATCTCCTCTTTGGTTCAAATGAAAGATCTTGGACGATGGTGGAGATTTGACCCACTGGGTTTACAAGAAGTATCCCAGCGTGTTCAAGAAGGTCCGAGGGATCGTGGAGGAGAGCGTCACTGGCGTTCACAGGTGAGACAGTTTGATTGTTTTCATTTCAAGCCTCTGTCTCTGCTTCTCTTTTCCGATTTGTTCTCTGTTTTCCTGGAAAAGTTGGGCTTTACCTGAATGCATTTGCTTATAAATATTCTGACTATTGTGTCAACAGCAACAATAAGCAAGGGTGTCGTATAGGTCATGTTGGTATTGATACATGCCACTGTGGGCTTCAGAGGACTTTGCCCTTATATAACTTCGGGGAATTGGAGAAACATGACGCAGCCAAAATATACGCTTCCATAGACTCAGTTAGCCAGAGGCTCCAGAAAGCTCAGTGTCATAAAGACGGGCGTCTCGCTTTCGTTGGATATGATCAAAGGTGTCATGTGACCCGATTGGCCTAAACGCACTTCCTGCTGTGTCTTTTCAGATTGTATCAGCTGTCTAAGGCGGGTAAGCTGTGCGTCCCTGCGATGAATGTGAACGACTCGGTTACGAAGCAGAAGTTTGACAACCTCTACTGCTGCCGCGAATCTATTCTGGATGGGTGAGCAAGATTAGAACGTTTTAAATATTTACAGTAGGTCGTATAAAAAGACCCGTGGGCTTTTTTCACACTGTCTAACATTAATCAGACTAATCTTTTTCCTGTTAAAAGATGTTCGGATTACCAAAATAAAATTCGTTTTAAGTGCAAGAATAATATAGTAGGAGGGGTATTATTTGTTTTTATTTACTAAAATTGACAGGTTTCACGCTTTTACCATACACATCTTTTCATTTCTGCCCAAAAACACTCAATGAGAGTACGGTCATAGCTTTTTGACAGCCATCTCAAAACATTGACCTTGTCAATGCCAGGCTGTAGATGTTTCTTCAATGTTTCCACATATTGTTCTTTTCCCAATATGAAATATGTGTGTAGATTTTAAAGAAACTAGGAAAGATCTTCTCACATTATTGTGACATTTAGTAAATAGAAATATTTTTTAGAACTATAACCGACCTAAAACAGGAAACATTTAGTCTGCTTTAATGTCCGATAGTGGAGACAAAAGAGCAATGTTTCTTTTGACATCGTCTTTAATGTACTGCTTCCGTTTTTTTCTTTTTTTAAATGATGTAAAATAATAAATTAAAGATGGTCCTGAATGATTGTTTTTACTTTTTCTCTGATAGCTTGAAAAGGACCACGGACATAATGTTTGGAGGCAAACAAGTGGTTGTGTGTGGTTATGGGGAGGTGAGTCATTCCTATATTTAAAAAAAAAAAACACAAAACAAACAAGGGACAAAAGCTTTTACTTGAAATGATTGAATTTCCACTGGTGCAGCTGACCTTTTTATTCCACTGCTTTGTGATCTGTAGGTGGGAAAAGGCTGCTGCACTGCTCTCAAAGCCCTCGGCGCCATTGTGTGCATCACAGAGATTGACCCCATCTGTGCTCTGCAGGCATGGTGAGTCACTGCACATTACCGATCGGCCCTCCTCCATCAATAAATGTGCGCCACTAGAATTTCTGTGCTTGTGCACTGAATTAGCTGCGATGCTAACCGGTGCATTATTATGTCGTCTTTTAATCCGCTCACTTTCCTCTCTTGCGTAAGCAAAATACTGAGATCTGCTTTGTGTGTCCGCACAGTATGGACGGATTTCGAGTGGTCAAGCTGAGCGAGGTCATCCGGCAGATGGACGTGGTGATAACTTGCACTGGTACGGAGCCCCACGCAGTGACAGGCGTTACTTCTGCTTTAATGGCCACAGCGTTGGCCATGTGCAAATTGTGTGTCTCGTTTTAAATATCATTCCCCTTTGAATTCAGGGATTTTCTTCAGAGGTCACCGGTTTCCGTTTGTTTATTTGCAGGGAACAAGAACGTTGTTTCCAGAGAGCATCTTGACCGAATGAAAAATGGCTGCATTGTCTGCAATATGGGACATTCCAATACAGAGATCGATGTGGTAATTTCATTGTTTTTCTATTATTTATTTATGGAAAGTTCCCATAAAAAAAAACAAAAAAAAAAAACGTGCCTGTTTTAAGCACAAGTTGGCAGGCATTCACACACTTTCATGGGGGAAAAACCCCTATTATGTTCTTTATTCTTATAATCCTGTGAGCTTTGCAAATATGCCTTCATGTTTTATTCCTCGCTGGAATTTATCACAGTTATAAAGCTCCTGATTTAGAAATTAGGGTGATTAGAGGTAAAGAGGTTAAGCTCCATCTATTATTAAAGGTGAGGAATTTGGAATATGACCTTTTAACTGGCTTAGTTTCTCAGCCCAATATTTCTATCTTTCCTTTTTACTACCTGAGTGACAAACTGTTACTTGATTTGAATAATTTAAGAGCAGGCATCGGCCAACACCAAGTCATGGTCTGCTGCTTCATTAAACATAATAAAATGAATGCCATGTTCACTGAATACATTAAAAATACTTATTTACACAGCTATTTTTTGAGGTTGTTCTATTTATGACTGAAAGCTGCAGATATTTTATCCCATCCAGAGTTTTCTCAGGTCAACCTTTCTCAGTTTGGTTAAGAAAGTTACTGTAATGTTCCTCCAACACATTACATGAAATAGATTTGTTTCATAATATATATCTGATTCAAAATTATAGCTACAGTCCTGATTCTGCTGAAAATGTCTCAGCAGAAGCAGAGTAAAACAAACCAGAGCGGTTTGTTTTACTCTCTGTTTACGTCCCATTGTTAATAATTTAGCTTGTAATATAATCCATGATGATTGCAGTTAATTTTATACAGACAAAAAACATACATACATACATTGTTTTTAGAGTTGTACAATTAGAAGGCCATTACTGAGAATGCCCTCAGCACAGCGCCCTCTGCTGCACAGTGTCTTTTCATGCTTGAGGGAAGCAGGGAACATCATGTTACAGACACAGTGAGCCTCTAAGGAGCTGATGCGGCTTCTCTCCGTTTCCCACTGTGAACATCAAAGTGAAAGCTTAAAAAGCCGTAGATGCGAAGCGAAAAACCCAGAGTCAATCAACAAAATAATGTGCACGGAATCAGCTGCGCACGTGAATATCGCCCACACCTCAACTTGTGTAGCGTGGAGTGAAGAAAATCAGACAGGAGACCATCATCGGGTACCGGGAGTAGAATATCATCCTGATACCTGTTATTATATATTTGATCTGTTATCTGATCTGATTCGGTACTGAATAGACACTGATGGGTAAATGATCAAATGGTTACATTTCCTTGTTCCCCCAGAAAGGCCAAGGCTTTGATTTTCATGTGATTTTACGTCATATTACCACCATTCTAAACAGGGTGAACGCTCATCTTTTCATCCACATGTGATAGAAAACCAGCACAGTCAAACTCATGTTTGGTTGCAGATGACTTTTAATTATTCCCTTCTTAATTATTATTTTTTGTGTGCGTGTATTTTCCATTGTGCTCTTCAGGCGAGCCTACGCAGCCCCGAGCTGACCTGGGAGAGGGTTCGCTCTCAGGTCGACCACATCATCTGGCCAGATGGGAAAAGGGTCATTGTGCTGGCAGAGGTAAAGTCGCAGGACAAGTCCACAGTAAAACCTCACTGTTCTTGACATACGTCAGACTCTACTTCTATTTTATTTAGTTTGTTTACTTGAACGTATGATAAAGGCTCTGTGTGCGTTCCGGTTCTCCTCAGGGTCGTCTTTTAAATCTGAGCTGTTCTACAGTGCCTACGTTCGTGTTGTCCATCACTGCTACTACTCAGGTCGGCTATATTGCAGTACAATGTTTGCAAGTGTCGCTGTAAAAGTCTTACATCTGCTGTTGGCCCTGTGTTGTCTGTAGGCTCTCGCCTTGATTGAGCTGTACAACGCTCCAGAAGGACGATACAAACAAGACGTTTATCTTCTGCCCAAGAAAATGGGTAGGAGTTTGCCTACATCCTGCTCCCTGCTGCCACCTTATGACTCCCCGAAGGGTTTACAGCATTTATTTACTGGAGCTGAGGATGATGCCCTCTTTATCTATAATGAATTACTCTCTGTCTCTTTTCCAAGATGAGTACGTGGCCAGTTTGCACCTGCCCAACTTTGATGCCCACCTGACAGAGCTGTCCGATGAGCAGGCTAAGTACATGGGGCTGAACAAGAACGGCCCGTTTAAGCCAAATTATTACAGGTTGGGGTCAGTTTATGATTTCCCATGATTACGCTTTATTATAATACCAACAAAGAAATCCATTAACACTTTCTTTACTTCTACAGGTACTAATAAAGATGTCTGCTACTCAGCGAAACGTTGCCCTGGGATAAACAGAGATATCTATTTTATTTTCTAAACTACTGCAAAACGGAGGAATTATTTTACTTATGCTGAATGTAACTTATTAATAGCACCTTAGGAGTAGATCTAATTATTTCAGGATAAGACATATATATAGAGAACTTATAATATATAATGAACTAACATTGGTCTGTCTTGTATTCAGAGAGCATCCTACTTGCATGCATTGATGTTTCCGTGTATTTAGTTGTTAATGAGTTTTTGTTTCCTGATCACAGAGCTGTTGATTTGTTCGTTTACTCTATTTGACGCACAGTGCCAAACGATGGCCGTTTCTGTTTCGTTTGTCAGTGGTGTGGAGAATTTATGGGCACATTCTTTCAACCGGAGTTTAGGCTGAGCCAAAGCAAGCTCTGTGACGGCATGCACATTATCTTAGTAGTTTTGTACGCATGAAAGCATTTTTGAATGCTACCTGCACATAAGCCCTAAAAGGTAACATCCACTAGATCATGAAGTATATATATATAAAAAATTTGTTTATATGCATTTTTTTGTAACAATACAACCATATTTTTATTGGGATTTTTTTGACGAGGTAGTTGAAGAATACAGGATTTTCCAAACGCTCACAAATAAAAATCTGAAGAGTCTTACATCCAGCAGTTTTCTTCTCCACTGAATCAAAGCTTTGTTTAACCGTCTTCTACTCAATTTAGAGCTGCGTGTCTTTAGAGACTAACGTTTTGTCCATTCCTCTTTGCAAACTTATTCAAACTTATTCAGATTGGATGGAGGCCTCTACTCAATTTAGAGCTGCATGTCTTTAGAGACTAACGTTTTGTCCATTCCTCTTTGCAAACTTATTCAAACTTATTCAGATTGGATGGAGGCCTTTGGTTCAGATTTCATTGTAGCTCTGGTTGTTTAGGCTGAAAGGCAAACCTCCTCCCCCGTCTCAAACTTGCTGCCTCCCGTTTCCTTTCCGGACTCCCATATTAACTCTGACCAAATATAAGTGCTTGATTCACTTTTTCAGATTTTTATTTGTAAAACAAATAGGAAAAATTTTAAACAATGAATGTTTTTTTTTTCTCACTCCACAAATATGCTGCTGTGTGTTGCTTTATCAAATGAAATCCTTTGACATTTTTGGTTGAAACGTAAAAAAAAAAGGTGAAAAAGCTTCAAGGATGTGAATACTTTTTTAGAGCACTGCAAATCAACCTTATGATTAAAAGAAGTTTAACAAAAGAAAAAATAACAGGAATAGTTTGTTTTGACACATGATGTGTTAAAAATAAAGGCTTTACAAATTCCTGAAGGGAACTTGGGAAAAACCTGAAGAGTAAAGCCACAAGAACTCTCTCAATAAATGATAGCTCCACTCATTTATTTCCAACTTTCCATTTGCTCTGTCACATTCCAGTCCTGATCTCTGTCACTGTAAAAACCTTTTGCCTGAATGATGCCTTTTAAGGCCGTGGTATGAATGTGCCTTTTTGATTTTTTTTTTATAACCCTGTATTCAAAGAGGTTGGGACACTGTTTTAAATGGAAGAAAAATACACCATTTTTTTCCTTCTCCAGAAAGAGTAATTTCTTTCTTTCCGGTTAAGAATTATTATTTTTATTGGAACAAATAAAAGACAAACTTTTCTGTCTGTGAGAATCAAATGCTGGCAGCACAGAAACCTAATTTGAACAGTTAGATTTTATTTCCATTAAAACTTTAGACCCAAAGTTTTAATGGGTTTTAGTATCTGCACTATTTGCTCCAATTTGGAAATCCCACGAGTGTCCGAACTTGTTTTGAAACAGGTTTTCTATACCAACCATCAGCGCTGACCTTAATTTAGTGAATCGTCGTTCCTTTTTTAACAACACCTACTTAAATGTAACGTCTTCCTTCCACTGCTTATGGTACTAATTGTAACTTTAACATACGAGATGTATTTTAAGAAAAATAATGAACTTCATGTCTGGCATATGATTGTCACTGTCTTAATTTGATTCAACTGTCACCTTAATTAACATTTTATGTGATTAAAATAACATTAAGTGTGTACTATGTATGTAAATTCATGCATTAAATCAGCAATAAAGCAAAGCTTTTTAACTGACTTTAAAAGTGTGGAGTTTTTTTTTTTTTATGTGTGTGTGTGGAGAATGAGTAATTTTAGAGATAAAAGACAGAGTTGAAGACAGCAAGAACTTCCTCCTGGCTTCCAGAATGAGCCTTACCGCTACATTCCCTGCATTGCTTTCCTCTCAGTCAGCCCTGCTGGCTGGGCGTCAAACTGCTCTCCCTCTCTAGAATATTCACACACTCTCTCGCGCTCCAGGCTAGCTGCATTAGTTTCTAATATTATCAGTTTCCTCACTGGGCCTGAAGGAGGAGGAGGGGTCACTGGGAGCCTTCTGGAAACCCGGGTGTTACTATATAAGCAACGGGCCTGATTCAATCCAGGCACTAGTTTCAGAAGAAACACCTGACGGCAGAAGCTGACTAGAAACGAGACTCGCAGGGGAAATCCTTCCTAACTCTAACCTTTTCATCAACGAGGAGATCACCACTGGCTGTAAGTAGCTGGACTTCTACTGTTTAAATAGTCCAAAACATGTCATTGAAAACGCTTGGAGAATGAAAAGGAAGGGAGTGGTTATTTCAGTCGGTTTATCTTTTTATTAAAATGCTTTAAAATATCTGTTAATTATGTTGAAAGAAAACTGTGTGAAGGTTTATCTCTCTTAATTTCTTTGAGTTGGTTCAAATGAGACATGCTGAGTGTTACTCTTTAAGTCTGCATCTAGCAATGAGCCATAGAAAATGGAAGTCAAATATTTTGATGTGAAAACACACAATTTGCTCCATAAAATCTATTACAAATATGCTAAAGGTAACAGTTTGAACTGTGGCATCAAACTTAGAGGATGAAACTCCTTTTGCTTTATGAGGAGAAAGAAATCTAAAAAGGATAAGAAACAGAAAACAGTCCAGTGAAAGACAGACACTAACATTAACCAGTTAACACATCACTGCAGAAATGCTGTTTCCCTGTCGTCAAACAGGCATATCTATTGAATTATACGTCTGAGTTAAGTGGCAAAAAGAGGTCAAGTATAAAGACTGTTATGAAAATGTACCACAATTAGGTGCCATTACTCAAGACAGTTAGAAAAGGTACATACTGTACATGTAAAGAAACTCAGCCTACAATATGTTCTTCATTTCTGAAAAGGCAGAGGCCTATAAATTGTAGTCAGAACAGAAATACAGATGGGGCATTAAGGTCACATTTCAAGACCTCTTCTGGGCAACACTGACCCTCCTCCATTCAGTTCAATGTTTAAGTCGTCGCTCGATGATCCAAACATGTTCCTAGCTATACTGAAATGTGAGTCGTATTAGTCACATGTATCAGAGTGTTGAATGACTTTCAAACAGCCTGGGGAGATGATTCAAAGCTGCACTGTTGGTGTTAAAAAGATAAAACTACAGGCCAACTTTTCTGAAACTGATAAATGAATGCTGAGCACAAACGGGTTTTCTTTTATCAGCATTAGTGATCCTAACAGTTTCCCTTCACTTTGAAGGCTTTCATCAAAGAGTACCCGTAAAATAAAATTATTTTCATTCTGATTCTATCTAGGTTCATCTCAACCAGCAAGATGTCATCAGCTAAAGGAATATCCATTGGCATCGATCTGGGCACCACCTACTCTTGTGTCGGGGTCTTCCAGCATGGAAAAGTGGAAATTATTGCCAATGATCAAGGCAACAGGACAACTCCCAGCTACGTGGCCTTTACTGACACAGAGAGGCTCATCGGAGATGCTGCCAAGAACCAAGTTGCCATGAACCCCACCAACACAATCTTTGATGCCAAACGGCTCATTGGAAGAAGGTTTGATGACCTGGTGGTCCAGTCTGACATGAAACTCTGGCCCTTCAAGGTGATCAACGACAACGGAAAGCCCAAAGTCCAGGTGGAATATAAAGGAGAAATTAAGACATTCTGTCCTGAAGAGATTTCCTCGATGGTCCTGGTTAAAATGAGAGAAATAGCCGAGGCCTTTCTGGGACAGAGGGTGTCGAATGCGGTCATCACAGTGCCAGCTTACTTTAATGATTCCCAAAGGCAAGCCACAAAGGATGCTGGAGTGATCTCCGGA
Organism: Poecilia latipinna; assembly: GCF_001443285.1. Taxonomy (NCBI): domain Eukaryota; kingdom Metazoa; phylum Chordata; class Actinopteri; order Cyprinodontiformes; family Poeciliidae; genus Poecilia; species Poecilia latipinna. The sequence continues at coordinate 201,116 of NW_015112812.1, read as the reverse complement.
CTAAATGTTCTCCGCATCATAAATGAGCCCACAGCGGCAGCCATTGCCTACGGCCTTGACAAAGGCAAAAGAGGAGAGCGCAACATCCTCATCTTTGATCTTGGTGGAGGCACTTTTGACGTGTCCATCCTGACCATTGAGGACGGCATATTTGAGGTGAAAGCCACAGCCGGGGACACACACCTTGGTGGGGAGGATTTTGACAACCGAATGGTCAGCCACTTTGTGGAGGAGTTTAAAAGAAAGCACAAGAAGGACATCAGCCAGAACAAGAGAGCGGTGAGGAGACTGCGCACAGCTTGCGAGAGAGCAAAGAGGACCTTGTCCTCCAGCACTCAGGCAAGCATTGAGATTGATTCACTCTTTGAGGGCATTGACTTTTACACCTCAATCACAAGGGCACGCTTCGAGGAGCTCAACTCGGACCTCTTCAGGGGAACACTGGAGCCAGTTGAGAAGGCCCTACAAGATGCTAAGCTGGATAAATCCAAGATCCACGAAGTTGTCCTAGTTGGTGGCTCTACAAGAATCCCCAAAATCCAAAAGCTCCTGCAGGACTTCTTCAATGGTAGAGAGCTAAACAAGAGCATCAACCCTGATGAGGCGGTGGCCTATGGTGCAGCCGTCCAAGCTGCTATCCTCATGGGTGACACCTCAGAAAATGTCCAAGATTTACTGCTCCTGGATGTGGCTCCCTTGTCGCTGGGCATTGAAACAGCCGGTGGCGTTATGACACCTCTTATCAAGCGAAACACCACCATCCCCACGAAGCAGACTCAGATCTTCTCCACGTACTCAGATAACCAGCCAGGAGTCTTGATTCAGGTTTACGAGGGTGAGAGAGCCATGACAAAGGACAACAATCTCCTGGGGAAGTTTGAGCTCTCTGGTCTTCCTCCTGCTCCCAGAGGCGTGCCACAGATTGAAGTTACCTTTGATATCGACGCCAACGGCATCCTAAACGTGTCCGCCGTTGACAAAAGCACGGGCAAAGAAAACAAAATCACAATCACCAACGACAAGGGCCGACTCAGCAAGGACGAGATCGAGAAGATGGTGCAGGACGCAGACAAGTACAAGGCAGAGGATGACCAGCAAAGAGAAAAGGTCGCGGCAAAGAATTCCCTGGAGTCCTACGCTTACCACATGAAGAGCAGCGTCGAAGACGACGCCTTGAAAGGCAAAATCAGTGAGGAGGAGAAAAAGCTGGTCATTGACAAATGCAACCAGACAATTTCCTGGCTGGAGAACAACCAGCTGGCAGAGAAGGAGGAGTATGAACATCAGCAGAACGAGCTGGAGAGGGTGTGCAAACCTGTCGTGGCAAAGTTATATCAAGGTGCAGGGGCAGGATGCTCCAGCAGTCAGGCTGGAGGAACCTCTCAGGGCCCCACTATCGAGGAGGTTGACTAGAACTATGAGCTGCAGCATCTCACTGCTGGATAAAGATTTCTGACTTATGTTTGGTTTCTGGAAAAAAAATGTTTTTTCATTGTTTCTATGCATATTTATAATAAACATGTTAAAAAAAATAACATTTGCCTCTTATTAACCATTCAGTGTTGATTAAGTACTTTAACATTTAAGGTGATAAGAATAAATACACATGAGATTCTAAAATCCAAATATGAAGGGCTTAATGAAAACAGATTTCCTGGGATATTATAAAAATAGAAGGACAGATTAGATGAAAGTCGTCCATCAAATGCAGTGATTGTCATTACTAATTTAAATATCAACAACGTGCTAATTTATTTGAATAAGTAAGTTAAAAGGATCAACTTGTACATTAAAGATGTACAAGAGTGATATATTAAGATTGTTCTTTTTAGCTCACAGCTAATGATAACACGAAATTATTTTTCTTTGGACAAAAAAAAACTTACATAAAACTAAAAGGATTTTTAATATTATGTTATAGCCACACAATTAGGAAGAATTTTAGGTTTTAATAATTTCTACATTGCAAAATTGATTTCTTATTTAGTTTATTGAGATCCTCTCTTTATTTGAAGTTCATTTAATATGTTGTCCACTGGAGGGAAACCTTGAGCTGTTAGTTGTCTAATCGCACAAGAAGCCAACAACAACCTGTTGGATCAAACTGTGAGCTGTAATTTACTTATTAAATAAACAAAATCATTGAGGGGGCGAGAAAAGACACAAAAACTAAACATTTAACGTTGAATTAATCAGTTCAATAAGATGAAATAATTAGATTGAGTCTGTGTGCAAGAATTGAAATCATTTTCACCAGATTAAACAAAAACATTTCTAGCGTCAAATAACAGATAATTGCATTTAATGAATGTTCAATGCACCTCAACCTGGAGGGGAAGTAAACAGGCTTAATTAACCAGGGTTATTGCTCTCCTCTCTCTTTGCCACACAAACACTTGATGAACCTGCCGTGTTAATTAGAGGGAGCCGGGGATTCAATAAATGATGCGTCAGCCCTCGGCAGGCAAAGAGTTAACTCGGTCAGCCTGTTGTTCTGCGCTCCGTCCAACCGGACTGTGTCGCTAAGGGAAAAGAGGCTGCGCTTCAGGAGGTGTAACACATCCCCAGCTGCAAAACGAGCTCACATCTGGCGCGCCACAAGAGCCCGGTTTTTAGCGCAGCCTGTCTCGGAGTAGTTCCTCTTACCGGGATCAGCGTCCCCGTCTTTTTGTGAGTGGAGAGAGGTGGAAAGTTAACATGGATTAGAGCTGGAGGTCGGATTTGGTCTAAAACGGAGAGATTTGTTTTGGATAGGGCGCGTTTGGTGTGCGTAAAAAGCCAACTGCGTGTAAATAAACCAAAAATAATCACCTGCTGAGTACGGGGTGGGGGGAAATATCAGCTGAAAACATCTTAGCCGTAGAGAGGTCTCCTACAGGTGGTTTCCTTCACTTTTATCCGCTCGTTTCTGTTTTCTGGCAGCAGAAAGTCATGGGTCACTGACTCTGACATGAGGACGCACCTTCCTTCTCCCAGCCTTCTGATCAGACCAGCGGCCAGCAGCGGGGAGCAGCGGGGAGCAACAAGCTTCTAAATGATCAGCTCTGTGTGCGTTTCGACTTACCGAGGGCGCAAGTCAGGAAACAAACCTCCGTCTAAATCATGTCTGAAGGAGGAGATGGCCAGAGGGGAGGACTCGGAAAAAATCATCATCAACGTCGGCGGCACCCGGCATGAGACCTACAAGAGCACCCTGCGGACCCTGCCGGGGACGCGCCTGGCCTGGCTGGCCGAACCGGACTCCCAGGGCTGCTGCTCCGAATCGGACGCCGAGCTCCCGAGCGTCTCGGAGTTCTTCTTTGACCGACACCCGGGCATCTTTGCCTATGTGCTCAACTACTACCGGACCGGGAAGCTGCACTGTCCGGCGGACGTGTGCGGCCCGCTGTTCGAGGAGGAGCTGGCCTTCTGGGGGATAGATGACACCGACGTGGAACCGTGCTGCTGGATGACCTACCGGCAGCACCGGGACGCGGAAGAGGCTCTGGAGATATTCGAGCCGCCCGACCCGGAGGACACAGACGACGACAGAGACACGCCGCGACGGTTCGGCATTGAGGACCGCAGCGACAGGTCCAGGGGTTGCTGGGAAGTTTGGCGACCCAAAGTGTGGGCCTTGTTTGACGACCCGTACACCTCCAGAGCAGCCAGGGTGAGTTCAGCTGGTGGGTTCTCTTTGGGTCCACCTTATTTCCAGATTGAGACCAGAGCATCTTTTGAAGATGTTTTTTTTTTTTTCTTGTTCAGTATCAACAAGTGTCCCCAAAAGTTTCAGCCAGTCAGGCAGCAGAATTACTGTGCGTTTATAGATTCATAGTCTTACAAATATGAACGCATTAATTATAAAAGTGATAAATTAAAGTAACCAGTCAGTGAAGTCCATGACACGTGGTATAATTTATTAAATCTGAACAAATAAAAAGAGACACAACAATCAATGAATCAGCATAATCTTTTGCTTTATCCACTATGACAGGAGAAATACTGAAAAAGCTGATCTTTCCCCTCACTATTCATTGATGGCTTAATATTTTTCATTAAGATCTGAAAGATGCTAAGGACATATATATTACTACATAAGTGGGATACGATTGACTCTAGATACTATTAGCGGTTCAATATTCACAGATTTTCCTTTTTGTGGATTTTTCTATTTAGGAAATAGACAAAAAAATAAAAAAATAAAAAATTCAACTTAAAATACATGTTGCTATTTGACATGCTATTGGTGGACGTTTTCAGCCAATCCAGGAACAGAATTTATTTTCCATGTGGTGATTGGCTACAGCTCTAAAAGCGGAAGTAAGTCTATGGTAACGCTAATTCGGTTTCCACTGTGTGTATTTATGCATATTTTGTGTTTAAACTATTAAAATGGACATGAGACATTTTTAGAAGCGTTCTCAATATTAAGGAGTTTCGCTATATTGTCCGGATATTGTGGTCACTAACACCTGCAAAGGCGTCCACTGTATGTAATCTTGTTTCCTTCATTTTCTGCTAAATTCAAAGCAGCTTTCTCTATTAAAGCACCCAGAGCACATTTCATATTCTTTCATGCTGCATGAATGAAAATACTCACAACCAGTTAAAACTGGAATCAGCTGGCTATGCAATTGGTGTTGGTCAGGAAAAAAAACAATCAGTGCATTTCCATACATTGACACTGTACTGAATTTTAACACTTTGTGATAATTCCACATTTAATTTAATATCCCACTGCTATTTTTCATTCGGCCTTGACTTTTCCCCTCTAGATGAATGGTAAATTCCTTGGAGATTTAATGAAATGTTCTAAAAGCTACTAATAATAAAACATTAGGGTAGAAAGCTACTTGCAAAGACACAATAACTTTTTAGCTAGCTCTTTTTTTTCTGTTTCCATCACCAGAATTACACTGTTGTTTTTCAACACTTAAACTTCATCTTAATTTAAAACCATATTAGTCATTATCCCAATCCAGTTGATATTAGGGCGTGTTATGATACATCAAACCCACAAGATGAAAAACGTGATATTTTGTTCGTGAGAACAAGGTGAAAAGAGGTTTTAGCATTATTTTACGATAAGCTGAGAATCTTTATCATTTTTTTCACTCATAGAGTGAAGCTTCTTCAAGCAAAATGCTGTGTTGTAAAGAATAGGAGCAGAATAATACAGTTCTGGTTTGAGAGTACATTATTGTGTTTTTTTTTTGTCTAATGTTGTGGTAGTTCTGATACAAAAAACTCATAAAAGTTATTTTGTTTTATGTTTACACAAATATAATACATTTTTCATTAAACTCAAACTGTGCCATAAAGAATCTTTGTTCAGTGCAGAAGCATCAAGATCAGACTGGATAAGTTTAACTATTCTGAACTTTGAAACACAGCTGATCATTTGCTCTCTAGACTCAAGATAAAGTGTGACTTATAAAAGATTCTTGTAGATTAAAGGTTTTTAGGAAAGTGGCCTTTGAAAATTTGTACAAGCTCTGAATGCGTGTCAGAGAACACACACGTGTACTCATTTTTATCACTCATAAGCGAATAATGTTCGATTGAGTAAACACTTAACATTCAATGCTGATCAGAGATAAAGAACATTTATAATTACACAATTGTGACAAACATATCTAGCTGCTATCTGCCTGCTTTCATTGTGTGTGGAAACAGTCGTCGTTTAACTTTCTCACAGTTTGCTATAATCACAGCCTTTGTTATATTTTATTTGGGTTTTATGTGATTCATAAAAGCAAAGTAGCACATAACTTTTAAGTGGAACCATGCTGATGCATGGTTTCCAAATTTCCTTGCGAATTAAATCTTAAAATTGTGGTGCGTAAGGCTTAGATGGCTGATCTTTTTTTTACTGCAAGTCTTTTGTTTTTGTCTGTACCAGCTTGGAATATCTAGAGAATAAAATCTGGGCCTATTCGAGTTCTATCGGATTGTTTTTTATTACCGTTTATCTTTGTAATACCGGAAGATGCTTAAATACAATAAAAAGTTATTTATTATACATTAATTCCAGTAAGTGCAATGAAATGGTTTGCTTACAGGTAACACGTGTGCAATATGTGAGTAAAATAAAACTGACTGTGCTTAACTCTCGATATCTGCTGTCTATGATTGTTATGTACGCTGAAGTGGATTTCTGATTGATACATCTAAAACTATCGAGTCACTTGCCTTGCCTTTACACACGAACAAACTTTAATGACAACCTATTTTCTATACAAAGTCCTTAATATTGTGGCGGTCCAACCATTGCAGCCATAGCAGCTTCAGCTCACATCAGGAGGTCATTTACAAGGTGTTTATAGGAATTTCTGAACATGCTTCCAGAATTGCATTTGTGAGATCAGACAATGATGTTGGGCAAAAAGACGTGGCTCACATTTACTTCTCCAATTTATCCCAAAGGTGTTTTATCAGTTGTAAGTCCAGTCAACTTTTTTTCCACACCAAACTTCATTAGTGCACAGTCATCTTGGAACATCAAGGACCCAGCCCGAAAGGTACTTGGATGCTAAAGGTTTGTTCTACTGTAACCAAAAACACCGGTCCTGAAAAACTACCCCACGCCACAATCCTCTCTGCTCCAAACTTTACTTTTGACGCAAAGCAGTCAGACCAAGTGCTGTTTTCCTGGCAGTGGACTTCTTTGGAATCCCAGACAAAGCATGATTCATCAACCCAGAGAGCACGACTCCACTGCTCTAAAGTCCAGCTTTATAACACTTCATCTGGCTCTTTGCAGCTTTCTGGCAACTGAAACGACGGGTTTAGACATTTTCAACTGAAATTTTACAGTAGACTTATTGCTCCGGTGGAACCCGTCATGATTGGCTCCCTGCAATTCACCAAGCTGCAAAAAGCAAACCCTCTTTGTACACAAAACATTTGCAGAAGCAGTTTACGTTCCTCTGATCTGGATTTGATGCACCTCTGTCTATAGAAGTGATTGAAAGGCCTGAATTTAACGATTTGGAGAGGTGAGCAAACTCCTTAGGCAATGCGTGCGCTGTGCTGCACGTCCAGCAGCAGTTTCATAGATCTCACGCGGCAGAGCTGTAAGCAAGCAGTCAAGGGGATGCTGAACAGATAGCCAGCTAACAAAGAGCGCGCTCACATCATTGTCTGTGATAATGCATGAAATTTCAAAGAAGAAAAGAAGGATAGTGTAAACATTGGCTTCTTTCTCAGCAATGCTTCTTTCACAGTGCAGTGAGGAAAATAATTGCCTCTTCGTGCACCTTGAACTCCTGCAGAGCTGCCGAGGTGTCTGTTATGCAAAGCACTCATTTCATTAAGTTCGCTCCACTTTGGATGTGCAAGACTGTGATGTTAAATGTGTGGGAATCAGACTAAGTCTAGGTTTCTTCATCTGAAAGGAAAAACAGATATATATGACCCAAACGTAGACAAATAAATAGAAACACACTGAATGCACACCCAAAATGAAACAGCAGAGATGATCACTCGGTGTTGTCCACTTTACAAAGTGGTGGAAGCCAGACGTTTCTGGTAGTAAACAAACATCCCTCTGTGAAAAATAAATACAACTGACATATCAAGGCAATTACATACACTCTTCTCAGACTTAAATAAAACAGACAGTGCTTTATGACAGATTGAACATGAACTCGTTGAGCTTAGCTTGCTTTCGTTCTTTGCACCGCTGAAGATGCGGCACTCCAGCTGCAGGCTATTGAAATGCTGCTATATGCCTAATGGCTCAATAACAAAAGCTGCAGAGTGTTCATTGAAGTAACCATGAAAGCAAGTATCAAGTGTCATCAGCAGGAGTTGTCAGGCCAGAAAAGAAAATGCGCTTAGCCGAGAAAGGTTCGTTCTTTCTGCAACATCTGTTCGTGTGCGTAGCTAAGTGGTCTGTTCAGAAACTCTCCGTTTCGCACAAGTATAATGTAATGTGCAGTCCAGTTAAGCTGCAACTGTTTATTTAACGGTTCAGTCAGGGGATGTCTGAAGCATCTGCGTTGCTTCACAGGACCTTCACTGCACCTGCCAGTTCATCACGTCTGTCCGTTTGTTTGTGGATGAATCCATTTGGGAAGTTCTGCAGAAAAAAATAATAAAAAAAATAAATAAAATAAAACAACTGTGTAGATTTGAATCCATAGTGCAAGCAGTTTCATATTGACCCAGTCATAATGCTCTGTCCACTTCCTCTCTGAGCAGAACATGTATGTGTGTTTACTCAGAGTGTGCATTATGAGAGCGTGCTCTCTTAGAGGATGAAGGGACTCGCGTTACTTTTATGGCCTTTTCATTTCAGAGAGCTTCTGAGCTAAGTTCAGGTAATGTGATTTCTAAAAGCTCATCTGTGCGTCGTTACAGCCTCGCAAAGACCAAAATCTGCTAAGGTCATCTGAATTTCCTGTGTCATGACCACTTTATTCATGTGAGTTATTATTTTTTTTAAATACTCCAGTTAGAAGTTCTGCATTTGAAACCAGCTGCATTTAAATGGCTGACCAGTTTAAACGTGGAAGAATATTTGCAGAGTCTTGAACTTGTTCCACATTATTTCAGATTGCGATCACAAACTCCAGCGTATTTTGGGGGATTTTATGTGACCAATCAACACAAAGTAGAAATTCAACAGAGAGCATCTTTGAGTCTTACCAAATACCTTTGGTTAGATTTTGTTCTCACACACGAATATATGCTGATCTAAACGATTCCTCTTTTTCTCCAGCTGTCACTCAGTTTTCGGTTCGCTCCATTTTGCAGTTCGGTCATATTATTACATTTTAGATGCAATTTACAAGAGGAATTTCTTCTACATGTTTTTTTTGTGTCCATGTAGTGACAAACAAAAAACAGGACTTCTTGTTTTGTATTCTGCACAACTAATAATTGTCCTAGAAACAGACTCCTTCACCTGAGCTGATGCATCCGGCCATAAGTCAAAGGTCACTAGGAATAAATAATACAGGATAAACGTCTGTTTCAACAGCAGAGAAAATGTCTATGTCAAAAGTCAAGTAAAGTTGATTTTGTATTGCACATTCTAAATGCTTTACACCATAAAAACATAACATAGTAACCAATTATGAAACAAGCGATAAATATTACATCTTGTCAGATGCCAGCATCAAAACCAGTGCATTTCTATGTTCCAGTGATCATGTGAAAGGAGTAGTTTGCCCTTTTTATGACGTCGGATTGTGTGGGAAAATCTGCGTTTATGTAATTCAAATTATCACATAAATTAATAGGTAAGACACAGGAGTACTGGATGCTGATTATTAAACAGCCTGCAAGAAATATCACTGCAAGTTGGGCCCTGTTTTATAGGATAAGATGCTAAATCTCTGGAAGTCAGAGAGTTGCTTCCAGGAAAAAGGGTTTTTGGACAGTCGACTTCACAGATCGTCACACATGTTGTCTTTGGACCGGTGCTCAGTCTCTGGGAAGTCATAAAAGGAAAAACAGGAATCTTTCCAACCTCGGACTGCTTCCCGGTTAGTAAGAGTGAAAGATGCTCCAAAAGGTTTAAAAACAACATAAAGTGCTGTTCTGGAGATTTAAAAAACCCCAGGTTTGATCCATCCATGCTTAAATTAAAGTGAAATTCTGAGTATGAAATCCATTAGTGGCTTCTCAGACAGTCGAGAACCACGACGGTGCTTTGTAGAGCATAATAACTATAAATAGAAACCAACATCTCTGATGGTGTGATGGATCTGGGCTTAGTTTCTTTGTGTCTCCTCACTCTGTGAACTAATAGACAAAGGTTAGACAAAGGTTTGTCTGTCTCTTCTATCGGAAACCAAACTAAAAACCTAGTGTGGGATCGTCTGACTGATTTGCTGCTCTTAGCTGTACGTATGGAGGTGGCTTTGCTTCAGTGTCCAATTTTTTATTTTTATTTTTTAAGTTAATGTCCAGGAATTGGACTGGCAGCTTTACAGCTCCTATGGTGTTTCAGAGAGACGGGAGGAAGGAAATGAGAAAGGCAGATAGACTTAGTTATCTGCCCGTTTCTGACCACAAACTGGATCGCTTAAATGCGTAAAAGTAGGAGTCAAGAAACCACAGCGGCAGTGAGAGGTGCACATGCATTCCTGGGCATTAATGTCATATTAATTTTCAGCCTACAAATATATATATTTTTTTCAATTGTTCTATTCCCTGTACATGGAATTAAAATGCGATAACCATACAAACAAGCAACTTTAATGGCTTTCAAAAAGAGAGGTGCACAAATACAAACCCTCCCAATTAAGCATGCAGGCTCAAATATATAAACTATAAACCCGAATAAGTAATCGTTACGAAAGCTGCACTCAGTATGGGATGGTCTAGATTCTACAAAATCAAAAACCAAACAAATCAAGCTCTGTCTACATAAAGTCGCGTCTAATCAAAGAACTCAAGGTTTCAGTACTAATAAGTTACTAATAAGTTGCTCATGTTAATCAGTAATCAAAACTCAAGTTCATTAGAATAGTTAGATGTAAATTACAATTGATTTATTTTTTTTCTAAATGCAAAAGTAACATTTTAAACATGTAAAGCTGATTAAACATCTCACAATGTTGAAGACTTTAAACATCAATGCAAAAACAATGAGCAGGAGGGTATTTCAGAACAAGAAGTGTAGAAAGTTCAATTTATGCTGACATCCATGCTGCTTTTACAAAATGCACAGCTTTGTCAAGACAATCTACAACTTTTGCACAAGAATGCAAAAGAAAAAAACAATTCCCCTCCATCCTCAATGGGCTCTTCGTGAATCAAATGAGGCAGTTAGAGAAAAAAATCAAAACAGAATTGAACAGCTGAACGACCAAACAAAATTCACCGGTAACAACTTGTGAATGAGAGCTCAGAGCCATTAGCACAGCAAATACTCACTTTGAGTAGTTTACAATTCACATTTTGTTTAGTAACAATCCCACCTTTAAAAAAAAAACAATGAAAAGATTAGTAGTAATAGGTTTGCTTATTATGTAAAAGAACATTTGGGTTTACAGTGCACACACCCACTATTATTTGGTTAAAAATCATTCGGAGGGTTGCAGAGAAACTACACATGCTAGCATCTCCTCACCTGCCAATTGGACCAGTACACTGCACAAAGCAGGTAGGTAAAGTTTTCTCCAGCCCCACAGGATATCAAATGATCAAGGCTTTCATTTCATTACAAACAGATTGGTGCAATTTGTTGATTTTAGCTAATCTCCCTTTCGCATTAACAGCTGCTTCAGTGTTCTGTAGCTAATCTTTTAAAATGCACCAGAAAGCATGCCCTTGTTTACTTCATTGGCTTATGGCATTTTAAAATTGACTTTACAGTTACGTTGTTGACCCATAAAACCTTTAATGGTCAAGCTCTTTTACGTTTGTCAAATTCCCAGCAATGCAATTGTTATCATCCGTGTGTTTGAGCGTTTATTTTTGACATTTTCTGTGCTTCTGTCCTGTTTCCTCTGAGTCTCTGTCCTGTCCTCCCCGTTGATTGTCCCCCAGGTGTGTCTACTTACCTGATTACCCTCCCTGTGTATTTAAACCCACCTGTGTTTGTGTTCTTCGTCGGGTCCTTGTCTAACATTGTCAAACCTTTGCCTGTTTCCTCGTGTCTCCAGTTGTTCCTTCGTGCTGTTCTGCTGGATTTATTTTCATTAAATTTATTATTTTTTCATCTACCTGGGTCTCAGCGTGCAATCCTCACTATAACCACACCGCTCCATGACAGCAATGTGGAACTCTCCAGATTATCTGGTCATTGTTTTCTCTTACTGAGAGCCTCTCAGTTCATATCATTTGTTTTTAAGTAATGTTATGGATCATTTGTCATAACTGTACTACTTTTGTGATTACTTTTTTTTTTTTTTTTTTTTACTGTGATTTGTGCAGTTTTATTTTGCAGCTAAATTTTGTGCAGCTTTTTGTCCTTGTTTTGATGAAATTGTTGCCTGTGGTTTGGGAACTGAGTTTATCCCTAACAAATGAATAAATGGCATCTTAAAAAAAAAAAAGTCAGTATTGTTTAAGAACTTTACCTACAGAGTTAGTGACTCAACGCATTCAACCATCTACATGCTTCTTCAGAACAGATCCAAGTGTCTTTGTTTCCTTACGTCTAAAACTTTTTTTTACCAATAAACTGAATGTACTGAATTTGCACCTTGTGATGGAATTTGTTGTGAAATGGCTCTATATAAATGAGAGCCACTGGGAATAACTTAACTAAATTAAGTTATTCCCAGTGTTGTTTAATTGTTAACCTTTTTTTTTTTTTTGGAATGCTAGGATTTGATTTTCCATGACCTCAATGCATCAGAGTCTTTTTAAAGACTTTCTCCTAGCAGCTTTTTCACAGTTACCTCATGACTGCTGTTATTGCCTCTCCGCTGGTTGAGAGAAATATATAAAATGTCCTTTTTCACTGAAGCAGTAACGTTTTTAAATGAAAGTCAATAATAACATGGAGCTCCAGCTGGCCTAAAGCGCCAGTTTTACTGTTTATATTTTTATTTTCTATATTGCCACAACGGCTGTTGCTGCAAAATTTTGTGGATGTAATTCGTCTGATTTTGCTGTGTGCGATTCCTCTTTGCTTGAGCAAAGCTTCAATTTCCATACAGGGACAAACTAAAGATTGAAAAGTTAATTTATAGGTCACTTTTAGCAAACAATTTATAATAATACCGAATAGTGATGCTCTGCAAAAAGAGAGAGCAAAGTTCATGCCTCCATCAACGAATGTCCTGGTTCTGAATCGGCAAAGCAGCTCTGGCCGTGTTTGACTGAAATGTTAATTTTCCAAAATGTTGCGCTAGCTTTATGCCAGAAGTAGCAGGATGAAAACATTAAGCTCTCACATTTCCCCCAGAGTTTGCAGAATATTTTCCTTAAAGGTTCTCTGAGTTTGAGCAGGTGTGATATGAGGGTTTTTGTAATGACCTCGTTTCACATCTGATCTCGGGTTCCTTAGGTTGGGGCAGAAAGTGTTTCTCTGTGAGACCCTTCAGCCTACTTCGTGTTGTCAGGCGGGTTCTACACAAATCATTTCTCGATTTTTACAGATAAAGCTTTTATCTGTCTTAGTTGTGACTCTTGAAGTGGAACCAAAGAAAAAATCTGATTTGCAAAAATTTATTTATTATTTCACAAGAGAAGCTACTTAACATTTTTTTTATAATAATTTGGAGTCAAAACCGATAACTTAGTCCTAATTAACAGCACAGACATAAAAAAAAAAAACTTTGGGACATCATTGGTGGTTAATATCCCATATTCACACTGCGAAAAGGACCTCACCTTATTATATGCATCGATTAAAAACTAAAACACATCTTTGACTGCATACTTGAGTAATCCTCTTAAAAAAAAAAAAAAAACATTTCCTTATTGAAGCTGCTCCTGATCCTCTGATTGGTCAGAGAGGTTTCGCTCTCGAAGTTTCCACGTTAGACACAGACAGTGTGCAGTGCTGCTTGTGTGAACGACCCTCACGATCCACTTGTGTCTCCCCTCTGTGGAGGAGGCTCCTCACCCTCTCACCTGCCGGCTGAGCGCCGCTCTGCTGCTTCTGCTGGTCATACATGAAGGTCTAATAAAGTGCAAAATGACATATAGCCCCCCGCAAGAACCCCGACTCAGACCCGCCGTAATAATTTCATCCAGCTATACATCATGTGTAATCACCGCCATTTTTCCAGATATTTTTGGCTCTGTGAAATTATGAAATATAAATGTCTGATAATGAAGTGCCCAGCAGAGATGTGGCTGTCAGGCTGAGTGGTGGAGATTAATGCTTTGTCCTCAGGTGAACAAGACTTGCAGACACGAATTAGTGTGACATGCGTTCCAGCAACATCAGAGCCGGCTGCTCTTATTATCTCAGTGGAGAGCTCAGTGGGTTTGTTACTGGTCCCCTTGCGCATAGCATGTCCGTACTGGTGGCAGCTCAGCGTGACGCTCGGCAGCTTGCTGTGATGACTGTGAGGGGACCCCTCAGCTGCTGCCGATCACAACCTGCTGCTTGTTGTTTTTCAGCTTTTTGTCCTTCCTGCTGCTTGATATTTGTCCTGCTTTTGTTCCTTCGGCTCTAATTTGTCCGGCTAGGATTGAGCCGCTTCTCCCCCTTGAGCCCCCGTTGGGGAGCTCGGCTGTAATCTGCACACTGAAACCTGATAACATTATGCTTTGACAATTACTTAAATGACTGAGCAATAAAATGCTAGGAGCAGTGAGATGTTGGCCAGAGGTTTGTGGGCTTTTTGGAACAATGGATTTAGCAATAAACTCACAAATGTTTGCAGTTAGAAAGAATGTGCAACATTCCTTCTAACTGCAGTCCAGTTTGAGAAATAACCTCAAACTGGACATCATAGATTCTGACTGACGTATTTTGATTTGCAGTCTACGGGCTTTTTCTCAACTGTTCAAGATATTCCTGCTGACCCAATGAAGGTTTATTGTTGGAGATGGAAATGTCAACCACTCTGTTCCTGGTCCTAAGCGTCCGAGAACATGGACGGCGTTCCATGAAAACCGGAGGTTATTATTTTTCCTCTTTTTAAGTCAATTAATTTCACAAGAAGAAAAGAGAAAGGAAACATTTTCAGGAAATAGAGGAAATCATTCAATTGTTAGAAGCTTCCCAGAAAGAGGAAATTAATTTTAATGGGCGCCTAATGTCTAATGCATTCTGGGAGTTGTCCATATGTTGCGGTGGATGTAGGTAATGTTTTGGGTTGGGGTTGGGTGCATGGCCTTGGGCTCTATGGGTCTTGGTGGTGGTGCTGCTGTGGAACCACCAATGATGTCCCAAGACTTTTCTCTCTTGGTGGTTAGAGGTGGAGCTGGTTCACTGGGAGGGGATATTCTTCTCCATCCCCTCTTCCTCCACCTGCTCCATCACACCACACCCAGGGCCTTGGGGTGCATCACTGGGGGTACAGGAAGGGTTTTCTATCTCCAAGATGTCATGTCGGCATGGGTCCCAATTTTATTGTAAACCGTAAACTGCCTGTATTTTTTAAAGTCTAGATGACCCCAAAGCGCTTTACACTGCATTCAGTCATTCAGCCATTTCTGCACCCATTCACCGGCTGGTGGTGGCAGGCTGCTGGATAGTAGCCAGAGCTACCCTGGGGCAGTCTAAGAGAGGTGAAGCTGCCATGCAGCTGACCACCGCCAGCAGGCAAGGCGGGTGACCAAGGACACAAAGACAGAGACAGACAGAGCAGAGATCAAATGGTCAACCCACCAATTGCAGGACAAAACTTCTACAACCATCATCTATTCCACAACTCAGACTCTCTCACTTGCATTCTCATGACTAAGACATATAAGGCCATGGAGCTGGACACAATTAATGACATCCAGATGAGGGTCTGTCCAATCAGCCTCGCCTCTGGTGCATGCAGCGCCACCCTGGAATGAAAGGGACCATCTCCTGGGTCCAGGACCTGGTTGCCCCTTGTGGGTGTTGTTACCTGGACCTGGGAGTGTAGAGAGTGTATGGGGAGTGTGAGTGTCCTTATAGCATTTATTCTTGTGTCACTCTGATAACGGGGGTGCCTCCTTAAATCTTCCCTCTCCCTATCTGGGCACCCCTATGGAAATGTTCTGGGGGTGCCACTGGATCCGTTGTGTACTACATTGGTAACTGTGGCCATTTTGCAGCAGCCTGCTAAATTAGTCAAGTTTAAGGAAATAGTTTGAGTCCTGATCCCTTCCTTTTCCAATATGACTTGACACAAGTGCACAAAGCAGGCTCCACATGGAGGAGCGAGTTTGGTGGGAAAGAACTTGCACAGAGTATCGATTTCAATAAACCTGCCCCCTTATTGAAAGAAATATAATGAAAACTGAAAGATAAATGTCCTGCTGGAAGTTCCCATAATCAGACTCCTAAACGTTGTGGAAACTCTCCCGAGAAGAGTTGCAGCTGTTGTCGCTTGAGAGGATGGAAGAACTCCTTATTGAACCATATGGATCAGGAATTAGATGTTTCTCAACTTCATATGTTTGCAATGGCCTCTAACCCATTTCCAAATCCCTTAACTGAACAGAAATCAGCAGCTTTATGCCACAACTGGTTCCCTCTAAGATTTCCTTTTTTGCTTTTACACAGTTCAAGTTGGAGACACTAGATGACGTCTTTAGAGTTTCTAATGCTCAGTTTCTCTTTGTGTTAAGCATTAACGGAGCCACACACAGCGGTTTCTTGGCAAACACTCACATTTACACAGAAATAACGAACAAGAGAAATAACTACTTCCCTTTGGTCTACTACGTGAGCGTTACTCTCGCAGCTCCCTGCAGACACACGCTCAATAGGTGTGAGGTCACGTAATTGTTACACTGTTTGTTTACGTCTCAACTGTTCTCATGACTGTCAGAGCATTGATCACCGTCCCTGCAGAGACGCCTCTGGGTGCAGATTGCCTGCTCTGTTGAGTTCAAACATAAACCATTTGGTGTTTCAGTAAACCCCAGGCTGCCGGGATCTCATCACATGCCTTCAGGACTGCGGCAGCTGGTGGGTTTATCTAGTCTCAGCTGTTTTGTTGGTGTAACATCAGTAAATGTTGGAGTTCTCCCCGTGCGGCATCTGTTAGTCAAAGCTATGCAGAAGCCCACGGACCCGCTGAGGAAAGAAGCTTTCTCTTTAGTGTTAAAAAGGACCTGCTGTTTGGCGATTTTAAATTGCATTTTTGTTTATCTCGTGTTGGGTTTCACTGTGCTTTAAACGTGAGAGCATCAAGAATATTTATCCGCTCTGCGACTCATTCTAAAGCCAGGTGCAAGAAAAGCAGAAGTGTTCAACGTATGTGGATCTAATGTTTAGCCTAAAACTATAGGTACCTGTGTCAGACATGATTTAAGCAAGATGTTTTTGTATTTTATTGGAGGTAATATTAATATTTTTGAATGACTCAGCCAAACTTGAATCTGATACAGAGTCTGTGGAGGGAGGCAAAGATCACAAGACTGTTAGAAGGCTTTTCAAACTCAAAGACCTGGAAAATCATCCAAATGCTAACAGAAACATGTGGAAAGCTGCTCAGCAAACATAAGCATCGTCCACTGATGACTTGGAATAGTTTAGAGAAATTTTAACAAGCCATTTAAAAACAAAGAATAATTAAACACGCTGACCTTTCTGGAAAT
The DNA here is from genome assembly GCF_001443285.1 of Poecilia latipinna. NCBI lineage: Eukaryota > Metazoa > Chordata > Actinopteri > Cyprinodontiformes > Poeciliidae > Poecilia > Poecilia latipinna. Next base: position 183,971 of record NW_015112812.1, on the reverse strand, counting down.
TAGTACTCTTTTTGAGAGACGCTGTCTCATTTCCTCTCAGAAACAAACTTCTTGCTTGAATGAAAATCATTTTAAGCCTAAATCAGCCAGGGATGTGGATTATTTAGGGGTTCACTCTGGTGCATTTGGATTTGCTTTTATTTTAAGTCTCATTATTTATGCTGTTTGGACTAAATTAAAAAAGTAAGGAATTAAAAGTGCATTACGTCTTCGACCTGGTGACATTATTTTCAAAATAGCATTCGGGATTGCCATCAACGACTCCTTTTCACTGATTGCTCTGCTTTATGTCAGTGAGTGTATGCCTCTCACTGGATTTACTAAACAGCTTTCAAAAAAGCTTCACTTTTACTGAGCAGAGCAGAGCAGTAGGCGATGTTGGGGTAACGACGGTACAATAACCACTCAGTGCAATGAGTCACAGGAAGAGTGAACAAAAAGAGTAACTCATGTTGATGTAATCAGTCTGTTATTGTTTGGATTTGCAGCCCCATAATTGCTTGTTTTGGATTTTTTTTCTGTGACAGATCGAGCGTGGATGTAACTTTACAGGTTTATAATTGTTATCAATTGTTATTTATTCAGCAACCACTAATTAGTTCACGCGCTGAGATGCATTTTATGAACCTTCCTGGACTCAGATGCTTTTAGACCAACGTCTTCTTGACAAGCATCACGCGGCCTCTGGTTTTATTGCCTCTCTGCTTCAACAGATTGCTCCAACAGCGTGTGATTGAGGGCTGTGCGATGTCAGGAAGTATTGGTTGTTGAGGATGGATGAATGGATGTGAGGAGGTGGAAGTAAGAGGGTTTAATGATGAGCCTAAAGTGAAGGCGGGGGGTCAGTGTGAGGCTGGGCGTCTCCGGCGCTGATGTGTCACCAGCTCTCATCAGTTCAATAAGTGGTAGAGAGATGATGGAGAGCAGATTAATGGGATGGTAGCAATGAGATGAGGGAGGAAGGTAAATGGGTGAAAGAAAGGAAGTGGAGGGTGGCTGAAAAACTGGGATTTTAGGAAGATATGTATGTGAATGCAGTGATATGAGAAAGTATTTGCCTCCATAAAGTTTTCCTCTGCTGTTATGTTTTGTCACACCGAAATATAAGGATATTGTTTATCTCCAAATTTATGTTTGCTATGTTTGTTTTGGTAAGTCAGAAACAGTTTCAAGATAAGATTTTATTTAGATTACACTGTTCATACATAAGGCAATATAAAGCACTTTATATGACACCAGAAAGGACAAAAAGGAGTATTTTACAGAAAATTGACAGATAGATGGATCTAATGTGACACTTTATAGTTAAGTCTGGGTGACTGGATAATTTCTTGTCTTAGTAAAAATAATTTCTTTTACATAAGGCTGATTTTCCCGCTCCCTTTACCAAATGACTGTAGTAACATTAAAAGGTTTGATTTTTCAAAAGATTTTCAGTGTGAGATCATGCAGCTAAAGCAAATGATAAACTGATTTTTATACATCTTTACCGCGGGTGTTAATCAGCATCACAGATGTCGCATATAGTAAAATTAGAGTTCTAATTTATGCTCCATTTAAGCAAACTCAATGTGCCAAATGACAGCAGTAATTCGCCTCAGTGCACAATGTGTTTATGTTCGTCCTGTCAGGATGTCTCCTGTGAGTTTCTCCCTGGACAGAGCTGAGGCTTCCCCTGTTCTTCATGTGGCAAAGTCATCATCTTCCCAAAGGGCTGTGTGAGCGTTGTCATGGCCGACCCCTGCGCTACAACAGCACAATGCTGATGCTGTTTTCATCACGAGTTAATAAATCCCTATTACTCAGACTGGTTCTTATTATGTTTATTTGCCTGTAACTAGCCTTTCATGCTTTATGTGTTTTTCTAATGTCAGACCCAAAAGAAGACCCAGTTGAATAAATAAAAAAAAAAAAAGAAAAAGAAAAAAGTTGGTTCCCGAAGGTTTCAGAGTGCGCTCATGTTACAGGAGCATTATTCATCCAGCTGTAAAGTCAGAAACGATTGAGAGTCAGCTTACTATTAGCGCAGGCTGCAGTTAGCACACAGTATGTATGAGTAAGCGCCCAGCGTTTATGCAAACAGCACAGGTATTGTTGTGGAACAGGTGAGCTCCCTCCATACAGTCAGTGTAATCTATCACATATATTGAATGTTTACATCTAAGAGCATTTAGAGGGCTAATAATGACATACAGATTTAACAAAAGAGCAAACAAAGTCCCTCGACGTCTGTTAGATACTTTTCCTGGACATGTTGCTCAGTTTGAATGGTTGATTTTATAAACTAAATGACAAATAAAATCTTTACATTTATTCAAAATACCTGGCCTCCAATGGAGGCCAACGCTGGCACTGCCAGAGCGACTCCTGCTGTTACTGATGGGCTTTACTCCTGAAATTACACCGTAAAAATAAATGTCTCTAATTTATGGTATAATATAGCGGCAGAATTGCCAGAATTTAACCTTATTTATGCAGTAAATATACGGTTATGTTTTACAGTATTTAAACAGTTCAATAATTACAATTTTCCAGAATTTTACTGTACAAATACAGTTTAAATACAGATGCTGGTATTGTACTGTAAATTAGTGACTTTTGTTTTTGTTTTTTTTTACAGTGTGGGATCCCACCACGATCGGTTTAGTTTTTCTAGGAAATGTAGTCCCATCTGCAGGAATAGCAGTTTTAAATATTGTGATAAAAATAACACAATATTTTTTTAAAAAAAGAAAGAAAATAATATAATAATGTGCCAAAATATTCTGGTTTTCTTCTAAAGTCAGGGCGGTTACACTGCTCATTATTTTCTCTGACATACAAAGCTTTACACGCCAAGGATAAATGACAACAGAATGACAGTGCAACTGTTCTAAACACAATTTTTTAAAAGCATGTCACTTGACTGACATTTCATCGTCCGTTGTCAGTTGTTTCAATATTAAGGAAAAAGGAAAACATGGCATTATGGTAATTAATGTTGATTATCTGTCTCAAACAGGGAGTGGCAATCATCTCTCTGTTCTTCATCCTGGTGTCCATCACTACGTTCTGCTTGGAGACGCATGAGGCCTTCGACGTAAAACAAAACATTACAGAGCTCGTCAGAGAGGGAAACATAACGCGAATGGAGATTAGAAATGAGACCGTCACCAACCCAAAGCTCATCATGGTGGAGGGAATCTGTGTGGTGTGGTTTACCTTTGAGTTCCTGGTCCGAATCATCTGCTGTCCAAGCAAACTGGCCTTCATCAAGAACACACTCAACATCATTGACTTTGTGGCCATCCTGCCTTTCTACCTGGAGATGAGTTTGAGGGGTCTGTCGTCCAAGGCGGCCAGCAACGTGCTCGGTTTCCTCCGCGTGGTGCGCTTCGTGAGGATTCTGCGGATCTTCAAGCTCACGCGTCACTTCGTGGGCCTGCGCGTGCTCGGTCACACGCTGAGGGCCAGCGTCAACGAGTTCCTCCTGCTGGTCATCTTCCTCGCATTGGGAGTGCTCATCTTTGCCACCATGATTTACTACGCCGAGCGCATCGGATTCACCAACAAGAATGAGACTAAGAACCACTTCAAAAACATCCCCATCAGCTTCTGGTGGGCGGTGGTCACTATGACGACGCTGGGCTACGGGGACATGTACCCACAGACGTGGCTGGGTATGATAGTGGGGGCGCTGTGTGCTCTGGCCGGCGTGCTGACCATCGCCATGCCCGTCCCCGTGATCGTCAATAACTTCGGCATGTACTACTCGCTGGCCATGGCGAAGCAGAAGCTGCCGAAGAAGAAGAAGCACACCCAGAACCCGGACGCGCCGACCGACTCGGCCTCGTTTGTGAAATCGGAAACAAACTCACACATAGACAGCACTCAGAGCGACACGTGTCCGCTGGCGGCGGAGGAGAGCAGCAGCAGGAACCGCTCAGGTGAGGCCAACATTTCACACTAAAGGGCCAGTTCAACCAAAATACATTGCAGTCTTTACATGCCGTTTGATTTTTTTTTTTTTTTTTTGGACCACACTGCCTTAAAGAGCTCAGATGTTTTGATCTGCGGTTCTTTTATTAGACTTTAGACTTTATTTTATTTTTTGGATAATATCCTGCAGTAGGTCACTTCACAATATATAGCAAATTTATTGTAATATCACTGTTTACATTGTCACTGTCGCAAATAAATGCCCAGACTATCATTAATGTTTTCTATGTGTATAATATAAGTGGTCACACTTGTTTAATGCAGCAGTAAGAGGTGGAGATTCATTATGAAACCACAACCACGTCAATGCTGAGACAGAAGTCGCCCAGTAGGAATTATTTTTTGATAGACCGTTGTAGTTGAGAGGAAAATAATCAATCTCTTTATTTTTCTGGGCTTTTATATCTAATGTGAACAGTCTGAAGTGTGATGATAGTCTGAGAGGAGCCATTTCCAAAGCCCATCTCCACCGTCTTAGCTCCAGTCTCAAAAAAAGAGTCACATCAGTCTTTCTGCTTCGTAAATCTTCAGTCTTGTGTGTTTATTTACTGAGAAGTTGAAGGTTACTTTAACAGGAAATGGAGGTAGAAAGCGGTGCCCCACTAGGGATTTTCCTGTGGGAACATGTAAAGGATTTTGGTCAGTAACTACCTAATGAAAAAGTGAGTGTTTTAACTTTCTTCCAGGGTTTTATGATACTAATATCCTAAAAAGAAATTCTGGACAGTCCCATTAAAGTACCATGCAGGCTGAAATTGCATCTATTTTGTGCAAGTAAAACATTATTTCAGATCATACAAGGAAGAAACTCTACATACAAACTATCATATTGCCAATAGGGGAGCAATTCTTTTAACTATTTGCTAAACTCAGGTGGTTGTGTCTGATATTGTCACATATTATGAGCACCGAAACTGCAGTGTGTCATATTTCATGCTAAATATTCCTAAATATAGATTGTGTTTTTATAAGTCTATTCATGATGAATACTATGTATCTTCTAATACTACAAAACCACTGTGGTTGGCTTTCAGATTCCAGAGACGTGGCGCTGTTGCAACAGATGCTCTGCGTTTAGTCATATAGACAGAAATCCACCACGATCAAATTACTGCCCATAACATCTCAGTCAAATTGGATTTCATCACAGCAAAAATGCTGCTTTTAATGCAGTATGCCTCAGCCGCGGTCTGGCTCCACGGGGAACCCTCAGTGATGGCTTTGGCTTTCTTGTCGTTGTGTGTTTTCATCTCCACGTCAGACTCCAAACAGAACGGGGACGCGAATGTGGCCCTTTCAGACGAGGAAGGCTGCAGTCTGACCCAGCCGCTGTCGCCCAATGAGAAGTGGTCGCTGCGCTGCTCCAGAGGACGAGGCAAGAACAAGGAGGGCACCTGCTTCATCCTAACGTCTGGAGAGCCCAGCGTCCATGTTGGTAGGTTACATCACCTTTAGTTTCATTTAGTTCGGTTCAAGTAAATCCAATTCAATTACGTTTACTTTAGTTCAGTCTGATCCTGTTCAAATCAAGTTGTTCAGTTAAGATTCAATTCACTCTTTATGAAATGCAGTTCAGTTTAATTAAGTTTATTTTGGTTGAATCCATTATGTCTCTACTGTTGTAGATATAATTTCCATATATGGGAATCAAAGTTTTTTGATTCCTAAGGTGTTGGTATCTGATTGCAAATTGAACTGATAAATAATTAATGAAACAATAGTCATAGTGACATCATTTTTGAAAATAATAATTTATTTTCAAAAATGAATTATAATTTACATTTCAAAAAAAAAAAAAAAAAAACGCAATGTGAAAACATATTTAGCAATCAAAGGAAAACCCTTTTTTTTGATTGCAGATGTTAAACTCCGGTCTCAAAATATCTTGATTCGCTTCCTGTCTGTTGTTGCATTGATTTAAAAACTTTATTGCTCACATTTAAAGTTTTAAATGATTTAGCTCTGTCTGATTTATACAATCTTCTCTCAGCAGCCACACACCTTTGAATTCACCGCAGTCAGCCAGGCAGTTTTTCCTCGATGTTCCCAGATTAAAGTTAAAACATAAAGGTGATCTATGTGTCCACAGTGCTCAGCGTAGACTCATTTAAATGTCTTTTCAAAACTTACTCATTTTTCATAACCTTTGACTGCTAAATAGATTTTGGAAATCCTAGCAGAGTTGTTTTTATCACAGTTTTATACCATTTTCTATTTTATGATTGGCAGCTTAGTTATTAAGGACTTTTGTCAACTGTTGTTGTTTTAAATGTGGTTAGTAAATAAATTTGACATCAGCATATTTTGGTAATCTCATCTCACCCATTAAATGTCAGACAGAGTGAAAAAAATATATCTCATAAATATTTTAATTCAACTCTATCTGCCAAAACCGATGGCGTTTTTTTTTTTTTTTTTTTTTGCCGCCTGCATGTTACAACATGTCACCAGCTTGCAACAAACAGCATTAATCAACACTCAGTGAGTGATGGAGCTTTCAGGAAATACATTCAAGTACAAAGTCCATGTAATGGGCTGTTGAAAAAAAACATGCAAACTCTCCCGGGTCCCCGGCTGTAGTAAGTGCTCCATTTATGAGGCCTGTTTTTGTTTCTCCGAAAGCAATAAGGCTAATGACCTCTCCGAGTGAAACGCGATTTAGCAAAGTGCAAAAAAAAAACAAAAAAACTCAGCTATGTGAGGCGTTCTGGGGGTGTTTGGTGATGCCAGAAAAACACGGTGGGATCTCTGTTTTAAACGTGAGGGATGTTTCTACATCCAGAGACTCATCTTTAAACAGCTTCTGGGTCCTTTGTGAATCCTGGTTTCTTTATTCATGTCTATCTGGGAATGAAAGTGAAATAATTACAGGTAATTACCTTCTACTTTTAGGTCGTCTTCCCTCCTTTGTCTGAAACAAGTAAAGTGAGCATCTTCATGCAGCTGCAGCTGTCTGTCTGTGGAAAGTTGTCTGACTTTTTTCTTTAAATTGATAAGATCCAGGGATTTCTTGCATGCTTATCCTGTTTCAAGTGACTCTGAGGTTTCTCAAAAGGTTTTGACGAAGCAACTTCTCTTCTGATTTCTAGTGATTAGCAAGCCATTACTGGGGTGGTTTAGGTCACTGTCATGTTGCAGAGTCAGCTTAACCAGACTCATCAGTTGCTGCAATCCTTTTTCCTGAAGGTCTTTTGACCTCACCACAGTGTTTGCTCTCCTGTCAGTCAAAAATAATAACAAAATAAACTGTCCATATCGTTGTTTTTTTAAATCCTAATACTACACTGTATGGACCTTTTCCCATTAAACACAAGACGTGTTTTGGCCCCCTGTGTCAAATCATGCATGAGAAACATTAGTTTTCGTCAGCACAGACAGATAGATGATGCAATTTCAGCTCCAAAGCTCTTTTATTGATTTTCTATTGATCTGAAATGTAAAAAATGACACCGAGCCGCCTGTAGTGACTCCAGGCAGAAGACATGTCCTGTGTCCCAGAGAGGAACGTCTGTGGGTGTGAAATGTGTCAAATTGACGCAAGAACAAAAACAAAACAAAACATCTCATTAGTTGAAGCTGAAGATATTCTCCTTATTCTGTACTTCTTCAGCTAGAAGAAGCCATTACTCCAAAAACAATACAAAAAGCCAGATTAGAGTTTGAAAAAAGATACTAATTATTGGAGAAATGTTCTGTTGTGTCATGAAACTAAAATTGAAGTGTTTGGTCATAATGATGCTGTGCCTGACGGTGTTCTTGAGCAATATGGCCTACAGACCTGACTCAGGTTCTGTCTGGAGGAATGACACCTATTTACAAATATCCAGTGCTAAAAAATCATATGTAAGCTTCTTAATTTGAAAAACTTAAACATAAATCATTTTTGCAAACCTAACTGAACAAAAACTGAAAGCTTTCGCCTGGGTTAATGCCAAACAACTTACCATCCACCCAACAACTTTCAAGTGTAAATGAGATGAGAGATATATAAAAATAATGGAGGAAAATAATCTGAAAGTGTGAACACCCCCACACCACGCCCTACTAACATTTCAGGTTCTCTTGTGAAAAAGTGAGGTCATTTAGCTGTCATTTAGATGTATTTCTGAAAAAAGAGACACAAAAATGACAAAATGCTGATGAAAGACAGAACATCCCAGAACTAATCTATGGTGGAAAGAGGAGCGTGTTAATTGAATCCAGTGTATCTGCTGAGCATCTGTATAGCAGCATCCTGTTCTATTGTAGGATCATCTCACATGCATGTGTCTCTTAGTAGCCAACATTATGTGAAAGAAAAAGATCATTCTATTTTGCTCCAGCTGGAGATGTTTTCATATGGAAGTACTAGGCTAAATTTAGCTTGCTTCCTTTCTTGTTTGATATGACTTGTTGATCATTTTGCTTACAGTTTATTTTAATTGTAGTTAATTGTGGGAGGAGAAAACCTACATCTTGCTGCTGTCCTATTTCATAAATATTTCTCATACATGTGCTGCTGATTAACCACCATTATTAGAAAAACAAAGGGCTTTTGGTTCAAAATTGTTTGGGTAAAATTCAAAATTCAGAGTCTCTTTTTTTTCCCCAAGCATAAAAAAGCTGCCTCTGTGGCTGAAGCCGTTTTCAGTAGGCTTGTTGTAAATAGATTATGACTCAGTGGCTCTGGTCTTCAGTGCTGTGCCCATGGGGGATTGGGCTGCTTGATACCAGAGAGTTGCTGGCAAAAAGGTGTGGATAATATTTCACCAAAGAGGTATGACTTGCTGCAGAGCAAGAGACGGACGGATGGATGGACGGACGAACGGACAGACAGATGGATGGATGGATGGACGGACGGACGGATGGACGGACGAACGGACGGACGGATGGACGGACGAACGGATGGATGGACGGACAGAGATGCTCTCAGAGTCACTAAATGGAGGCTTACAGCACCAACAAATGGTTGACTTGAATAAAGTCAGCACAGGAAGCTTCTTCAATACTTAATGCTGATTAATGACTTTATACATGTAGAACCAAACACTTTCAAAATGCGTTCATAGGGTAGAGTGCACCATGAAAGCGTGTGAAGATGTGCAAACAGGCAGAGGAAATGTTCCAGATGAACCTGGATATTCCTCAGAGACTCTTCCGGATAAATTAGAAGATTGCTTTTTTTGTTTTTCTTTCACTGGTACTTTTCCAGTGGCAGCACAAAGATGCAAAGCAGAGACTTTTGTCCACCTCAGACGTTTTCTGTCTGCGGTCTACCGTTGTATTTTAAATAGTTATTAGTTAGTTAATGATAATTTTAGTCATTTTGTAACCTTTCTGAATTTTTACATCTGATCTATTATAAAAATTTAGTTATTCCATGTTGCTTTGTTCCCTCCACACACTTTGCCAGTTTATATGCGAAAAGCTAATTATTCAATTGAATTATTTTCATTTCATTGCATTAATTGGATTGGATGGTGGCTGATTATTTTGATGCCAGGACTGAATGTGTATGGGAAAACATAATCGGCGCGTCGCCCCCTCCAGACGGGGTTTTGGCGCCCCCTCTG
>NW_015112812.1:164023-171163 GCF_001443285.1 Poecilia latipinna | reverse complement strand
TTATATGCGAAAAGCTAATTATTCAATTGAATTATTTTCATTTCATTGCATTAATTGGATTGGATGGTGGCTGATTATTTTGATGCCAGGACTGAATGAGCCCTCTAAGTGTTTTCTATGGAACATTTTGTTCTGGTCTGTCACAAAACTAGAGATTTTAATGCAATCCAACTAATACCGGGTTGTTCAAGTAGGTGAAGAAATTGCACTGCAAAAACACAAAATCAAAGTATTTTTGGTCTAGTTTCTAGTGCAAACATCAAAATACACCTAAAATGACACAAGATGTAGGAGCATATTTTAAGTAAATAATTCCCTATTTTTCATTTTAAATGTACTTGTTACCCTAGTAAATTATTTATCTTATAACAAGACATTTTTCCCATCTACAAGTGAAATGATATGCCAGTGGAACTAACACTTTGTCATCAGTATTGAGGAATTATTGAGTTAAAACAAGCTCCAATATCTTGCTGAAAAGTTACTTGTGACATGTTTTTTTCTTATTTCAAGAGTACTAACATGATTGCACTAGAGCAGTCACTCAGTTCATAAAGTGAAACTCAAATTATATAAATTCCTTTACACATTAAGTCATTTTCTCTTGTGCAGAATCAAATACCTTTTGTTGTTGTTCATCTCTACGTTTGCGTTTCTCCACAGAAGGCTGTAAAGATATTCTCGGTACCAGTGGAAACTACACCCAGCCGGAGGTCACCACTCTGACCTAACGAAGGAGGAGCAAGCGTGAAGTCTGCCGTCCAATCCCTGCTGTCGAAATAAACCGCAGAGCCACATGTTGTACATCAAGATGAATCGTTTTTGTTTCCTCCTGTAACATATCTGATAAAACTTTAGATATGTACAGTCATATTTGCGAAGGACTTTGCATGTATTGCATGATCTAACACAGTACTAGAGTTATACCAGATTCACTCACAATGAACTGGTCAATATAGCTCCTTTCAAGGGCACTGAAGCCATTTATTTCTGTCAGTTTATGTGCTACAGGCTCATAAAAGACAGTTCCCCCTGAAAAGGAAATGGTTCTATTTCCTTTTTCACAGCTCAAAGTGGTAAAACCCTAAATTTTACTATTCCTGTTGCGAGAATCATTTTTCCTCCAGTAGAGCAGCATTACGCAGTAAAAAAACAGAATCGCAGTTAAAGAAAGAGGAAAATAGAAAGCACTAAAGCTATGTAAGCACTTTTGTTCTTCTTCTTTCAGCATGGCAATGCATCTAATTCTAAAATGTAATATTATATAAATAAATGAAGTAAGAGATCAGCTGGCTGCTAACTAACTAACTAATTTAGGTCTTAAACTCCAAGCAAGAAACATAGTAAAAACTTTGATTTTGTTTAAAATAATTTACAGTCCAAACAAAAACTGTCCTCAGAGTGACTGGTGTTTATTAGTTTGTGATATGTAGTAAAAGCTTTTTTTTTTTTTTTTCATTTATATAGGTAGTCACTGGGATTACAACATTTATAGAAATATGAGCACACACACCTATCACAGGGATATTGTGTCTTATTCATTTTGGATTTTTAATTATTTATTTGAACTGTTAAGTTTTCCTAGTGGAGTGATGACACAACATGCAACTTTAGTTATTTCTAAAAACAAGAATTAGGAGCACAACTATACGTTTATTGTGGATTTTCTATCCACCAAGAGTCAAAAATAATATGAGCAGCTCTGATACGTACATGCAGCACATCTAATATTTGGTCTTTTAGCAGATACGTCGACCATTTCTGTATCCATCAACAAGCTTCTGGTTCCTTTCTGGTACAGAATCAGATTTTAACTTTTTTTTACTGGCTTGAGGTTGAAGGTTTTAAAGGAGTCATTTCCGAAGTTTAAACTTTGACACAGTTAAGTTTTCCCAAGATAATATTAGACTTGACAACAATGTTGTTGAAAATTTCAGAGTTATTTTTAAAGGTAGACTCAATACCCGGACACAAAATGAAAATACTAATATTATTCCTTATAAGAATCAAGGCAGGATATCCAGCCAGAAACACTTTATGCCTGTTGATGGCTTCAAAAAGTGGAGGCATTTATCTGAAACTTAGCCCTGATTATTGAACCAAATCATTGGAATTGTATGTTGTCTTATCATTTCACAGTTCAAAATAATTCAATAAAAGCCTAAAATGATACAATGTGCATGCCGGTGATGGGTTTGAACAGAACCGTAGGTGTTATTAAGACACCTTTGAGCATAGATTATCATATTTTCCACTGTTTGCCTTCTGCTGTGTCACTGCCTTCTAATACTGCAGAATGTGCAGATCTGTCTGTCTGGAACAGCCCAGAAGCAATGCTGCTTAAGCAACATGTTGACTTGTAAATGTTTATAAATTAGGACAGTTTGACAGAAGCTGGAGAAAATAAGTCGACGGAGCAGTATTGTCTGTTTATCATATTAGTTCAGTGCAGTCGATGCATCGTTACTGGTTGACTCTGGACCAAAAATGCAGACTCTATTAGATTAAGTGGTAGATTTTCTGTACGTGCTGGTAAAAATACATACGGTACAACGCCATTGGTTCCACTCGTGCCTCATGGTGAGTAATGGAGTTTAGATGTCCGTAATGTAATCAGCTTTTGTTTCCCGCTGCCTCCAAGCCCAGAAGCAGCAGGAAAATGATTTCTTTACACGTGTTTATAATGTATTCCTCATGCTCTACCATAGTGGCCTTATGTTTAATAAAGCAAAAGGGAAATTAATTTATGTCCTTAAACTATTTCTATACTGACGCCGATGTCTGTAACGTATAAGCAGCTGTAAGTATGTAGCACAGTACAAACATGATAGATGTTTAATTACCTGTAAAGTCTGTTTATGCATCATAAAATAGCTGTTAACCAACAATGAGAAATCATTATTTTGAATATTCACCTTTTTACTTTTACTTTCTGTAGTTCCTGTTGTACATATTCAACGTTATCAGACAAGCACACTGCACATCTGTTCAATATTTGGCCTGAACTGATCATAAAGGTAACTGTGGTGAATTTTAGCCCAGTTTAGCTGTCAGGTGTGTGTGTGTGTGTGTGTGTGCGTGTGTGTGTGGGAGGGAGTGTGTGATGTTATACCTCCAAGGCATGTATTTCTATGCAGAAATTCAAATAAAACCCATTTCCTCCCCCCGGTGTTGAAGATACGTTGGTGTCGTTTCTGTTTTTGTTCCTCATTAGCACAGGAGTTTATCATCAGCGTTATCTGCTGTGCAGCTATTTATAAATGAACCAGCAGACGGCTCGTAGCGCCTGCTCGGAGCGCTGCAGTGGCAGTCACAGCTGCGCCTCCTGCTCTCTGCTGCCTCCCTGATTATGTAGCAAAAGGTGTAGATGGCACGCAGATCACATCTCCATGGAGATCAGACATGACAGGCAGCACTAATTAACGCTCGGCTACACGCGTCCCTTTCTCTCACTGCTGTTTATCACATGCAAATAAACGCTTCCTGCATGCTCTGGTTCGCTCAGACGGTTCGCAGGCAAAATTATCAGAGGACTGGCTCCTTAATGAAAAGGTTTGATGTTCAGGGATGCAATGTGGCGCTGAGATGGAGGAAAATGATCAACAAATAGTTTTTAGGAGCTTTATATGAACTTAGCCCAGAAACCAAGATGACAAACAGAGGATTAATCTCTGTTGGTGTAATTTTGGCTCCAATAAAGTGTAACTTGAATTTTTATACAGACATCCTGGTGAGCTTTATGAACACGCACATCAATAATTGATCAATAATTTGCAGAATTCGGTTTCCGGTTGAAAATATTTACCTCTCTACTTGAAGAATATCATCTTTTAATATCATTATATTTACACTCAGTTATAGAGATATACAGAAGATGAAAGGACACTAACTATTTGAGACGTAATAAATTATTTCTATTTGCTAAATGCCAGAATAACCCAAAGGAGGTATAAAATCAGTCCAAATGTATGGCCAACCAAAACTGACATAATTAAAAATAAAAGCAGAAATCTATATTTTTTGTCTTTCCTTAAGCATATGTTTAAGGCAAGGGGAAAAAATGTTTTTTTTAATTAAAATGAACATTTTAATTTTTAATTATGTCAGTTTTGGTTCTCCATACAAACGTTGTTGGATCATGTAGTCAGATATATTTGGATGCTTTATATCTCATGATATGTTGCTTGACCCAATAATATTTTTATCCAGGTATTCTTGATTCTCTTGTCATTCTCATAAACAAGCATTTTTACTTTAGCTGTTTTGTTTATAATTTAAGTTTTGCTTTTGGATACTTCTGGAAAGTGATGATCAGTGTCTGCATGATCCTGCAACCTCCAGCATTTAACTATGAGGCAACATTTTCAATTAAAAATTCACTTTTAGTTGACTGTCTTTTTTCAAGAAAGATTTTGAACACTATACGGATCTATCGGGTCCATCAAAATATGTTTACTCCCAAACATGTCAATCTTTTTATTCAAATCTGTTATCTCATTTAATTTAAACATAGAGTACTCCATTGTGTCTTTTAAGTCTACATTCACCGTAGTTACTGAAAAACTTAAAATGATGTTATCATGAAGAATTTGTAAGTGAGAAACATTTACTAAATACTTTGTCAGGCGTTTTTTGTTGAGCTTTAAAAAGGTGTCCATAACCTTTGAGCTGTTCTAGATTTGGAGAAATTCTGATAACTAATTAACGTGTTTGATGGGATTAAAATGTTTCTACAGACACAAATAATAATTATAAAAATTTGTTCAGATTTGCCCCTTGACCCTGATTATCCTGAAATAAAATCCAACACTCCCAATTGATGAAAGTTGTTTCAAATGTGGAACAATGAATGAACGAATGAATGAATTTCAATGTAAAGAGCGCCTTTAAATTCATAAAAACAAACTGTGGCTGCAGAGGAACAGTCAGAGTTGAAGGGTGATGGAGAATCTGCCAGGGCTTGTCCTGTCATCCATGATTACTCCCTTTTATTGTTCCTGCTTGTTCCCTGCTTTTTCCCCCTCTGTAAGAGGTTGTCATGACAATAGTGAACATGGTTACCATGGAGAGGGGCTCAACCAGAGCCATTCTGCTGTCTGAGCCACTCATACTGTGTAATCTTGACTTATCCCGAATAAACTTATGCCAGTTCATTAGTTAATGAGGATGTAAAGTTTCATGTTAATGATGAATCGTTATTGATCCGGATCATTATTGTGAAAGATAAAGAAACGACACACTCAGCTGGATCTATTTATTGATCTTGCTTCATGTGAGTCAATTCTTTTAAAATAAAACATAAGCTAAGTTGAACACACAAAAAAATGTGGATTTGAAGCACCAGTCGAAATGTCAGAATAATTTGGAGATTTTTTTCTGAACCCACAGTCCAGCAGAGACAGATGACAGATGGAAGAAAATAAAAGAGGAGTGAGAGGAGAGAGAGAGCTGCCCGCCCTCGCCCCATTCTGTTTTTTATTCTGCAGGTCCAGTGGCCGTCAAAAATCCCGGCCATGTTTCAGAGCTCTGATCTGAAATTAATTGGTTCTGAAAGTTGTTGCTGCTGAACCCAGTTTACAGCTTATTAAAAAAGTTGATGACCTCTAGTGGTCCAGTTTTGCACATTTTTTTTTTAGCTTTGATCATATTTTTCTGTATTCTGTGATAACTCCTCCAAAAGGTCTTTTTGCTCTCGCTAAAATTGTCACTGGGTAGGATTAATCAGTTTACACTTTTAAGACATTTTAACATAAATTCACGGCTCAAAAAGAATCCAGGTCCAAAAGCTGCAATATGACTTTAAACTGTTCTAGAACCAGTTCAGTTTGTTATCTTTCTTTGGAAAACCAGGCTAAATCCTGAGGCTGCTGCCAATTTCTACCTGGAAATTAGGAGGCTTTGTTGTCGTAAAACATTTTATAAAGCTACAAATGTCAATGCATATTTAATGATTTCTGATGTATAAACTGTATGTCTTAAGAGTGTGATAAATTAAAATAAAACTAAAAAATGTACACAGTTATCGTGTGATTCGCTTTATCATTTGGGTGTGGAAAAAGCCTTTTCACAGAAAGGTTAACTCCACTAATCACATTCTTTCAATAAATCTTTCAGTGAATCATAAATGTTTTTTTTAATACTTAGATCAAAGGCTCACATGGCTTAAAAGAAAAGCCGTCACTCCTCTCCACTCTCTGATTTGGTTTCATAAAATCTACATAAAGTTCTAATACAACCGCCTTAAACGTAAAGGTCATCAGAAAAAAAAAAAAAAACACCAGACAACAAACACCACAGGAGAGACGAAGGAATAACTTTGTTTGAAGAGACAGTCCAAGTACCGTAACAGAGGTTCTCCCCCACTTCAGAGGCTGCAGAAGCCATACTTCCCTGGGTGTTTAGCGGCGGACGCTCACTGTGTTCCCTTTGTGTTTGTGAGGGAGAGAGAACACTGATCATACCCTTTGAATGTACGACTCCATCAGAGTTGACCCTGACGGGCTGTCCGTCACCCCGACTCCCCCGCTCCTGCCTCCAACCTCTGCGTCTCGGCCTCTGCCACCCCCACATGATGGTCGGCTGCACACCGACCACCTCCGCAATCAGGAGTTATATTGAATTTCATTCAAATTAGCCTTTGAGTCGCCGCTAACAAGCTTTAAAGTCTGGCTCAACTCGTCCTCGGCAAAGCACAAAGTAAAGTGTGATGACAGGCAGCCGTGCTAAACGAGCTACGAGCCAATAATGTCTGGTGACATCAGGGTAGCGCGTGAGTCAGCCTCACTTTGCACATCAGCCATTTTGCTTTGCATGCCTCTCTCTTTAGGACTGAATGCTGATATTTTAACATCCTGCAGAAGCAAACCACTTCATGCATGTATAGCTGAGGCTTTTCATGTTGACATTTTACATCCTCAACTCACCTGCTGAACAAAGCTGCAGTAAAAGTTCAGGCAGGGTGGTGTACAAAACAAGTGAGACACGGCAACTATTATTTAAACACTTCTTTTACATCATTATTCCTGATTAATTCAACTGTCTACTCCAAATCAAATCTCAGGCAATTAGCACAGGTTAACAGGTCACTTTGTGTTATGACTAAGAGCTATTTAGTCGAAGCAGGTTTAAATAATCCTGTAA
>NW_015112812.1:158400-159392 GCF_001443285.1 Poecilia latipinna | reverse complement strand
TGGCTTTTGGTTTATTTTCCCGGCCCCCAAAAAAAAAAAAAAAAAAATTTACCCCCCCCCCCCCCCCCCCCCCCCTTTTTTTTTTTTTTTACTATCCAGCCATATCTTTATTTAAATGAACCATTTTTAAAGCAAAAGCACCTTTAGAAACAAGAATGTAACTGCATTAGCCCTTAGGTGAAGCCCGTACGTTTGCATAGCAACAGTGTTTTTTTACTTCGTTGCGATACCAGTGAGCATGCACTCCTGCTCAGCAGTGGTCTAATCAGCCGCCCGCTGCTCTTCGGCTGTCATTGCAAAAAGGCTTTTCCGGTGCTACTCTCCAACAGAATCTCTGAATGGCTGCAATTATCCCCTTTGATGAAGCCGGCGCGCATGAAATGGCAAACCCATTAGAGACGATACGTCCCACACCCACTCCCAGGTAGGAAGGAAACCATTAAGGCCAAAATGTTTTTCATCAAGGAGCCTCGACATCTCCATGTTCAAAGTCATGTTGTTAAATATTGATATTCCCGCTTGCTAATTGCTGCGCAGTCGAAGAAAAGCACCTTTGATTGCACGCGGGTGGATTCTATGACCACGCGTGTTGTTTTAGGAAGTGAAAAGTAAAGGCAAACCTGTTAACAGAGGGGAGAGAGCATCAGAAACTGCTGCAGGAACAGATAAATATTGACGTTATTTGAACTGATCACAAAAAAAAAAATCATTTCCATCTTTGATGAAGAGAATAGCTTGTATTATCAAAACAGTTTTAAGGAAACTGTTTCCCAGCTTTGTATGTCACTGTCAGTGATTCTTGAGAATAGGGACAAAACAGGTCCTATCCCTCCCTTTTCCATGTGGGGAAAAGGAGGGCGGGCCATATGGGTCCCATATGGGTTTGTCCGCGGGTTCCACGATGGGTTCCACGGGTTTGCCCATGTAGGGCCACAGCCCACATGGACTCTGCTTGGGCCCTATATGGTGGTGGCCCACATGGGTTTTTCCAT
>NW_015112812.1:135258-154001 GCF_001443285.1 Poecilia latipinna | reverse complement strand
ATAAGGTTGAGAAATAACAAAAAAAAATTATGGGAAAATTAAAACCCATTTTGTCCCCATTCTCAAGAATCACTGACTGTATTTCTGAAGACAGTTTCGGTGAGGCAAATACAGCTTGAGAAGTGTTATTGTTCTCAGAGACAGCGGCTGCTTGGCAGTGGATGTCCTGGTTCTGAGAGATCTAATCGAAGCCCAGGAAGACGAGGAGCATCGAGTTTGCAAACGGCTGAGTGTTTGGAGATAATAAGCTCCTGCTGTTCTCTTCTTTTATCTTCAAAACAGGGTCAAAATTCAAAGCAGTTGCCCCATTACTGCGTAGTACATCAGCCTTTCTCTAATGGGCGTGCGTCTGAACTTTGTCCCACTGTGGTGTCAAACAGCTGACCTGAAGTTTTCCCACATCCAGCAGGAAAAAACAAAGCGAGGCTACACAGCTGCAGCTCGTGACCTTTTTCCTACCGGTTTTTCTGCCTTTTTGCTGATAATAGATGCTGCGCATTTCCACCTTAGCAACGTCTCATATCGCTACGCAATGAAATAGCGAGTTATCTGTTATGTAAACAACTATTCTCTCCTTTGTCACTTGCTAGAAGTTTGTGACAATGTGGGTTTGATGCTATAATTTTATGAACAGGATTGACACAAAAAACAACATAAAGACGAATCAAATCTTCAGCAGGAAAACATTGAATGAGCTAATTACTCCCAATGTGAGATGCCTGCAATTAGATAGGTAATATTAGAAGATAAAAAGAAAAACAGTACAATGGAAATTTTAATTAACAAAACATGAGACTGTTTGTACAGGAACGGCCCGTATCATAAGACCTGACCTCATACTCTGGGAGTGTGGCATACCAGAGTCCAGCACCGGATTTCCAGAGGGACGCAGTGAAATGGCGTCTCCAAGTTCAATGTCTCTACATGACTTTAAAGGGACAGTGTTATGTAAAATTGACTTTTTTGAACTTTACTTCATATTATAATGTTATTCCCGTCATAACAGCTATACCTGGAGAGTTGCCTTGATTCTTTCACGCATGTATTTAATCTCCATGGCAACCGTTCAGCTGTACAAAACGCCTGGGTGGACCTAGCCCCGCCTTGGAGCTGTGGTGTCAGCTCCTTCAAACTAGTGGCAGCAATTAGCAAACACCTGGTGGATCTGCACATCTGCTGAGCTCATTATGCCGTTGATAAAAACGTTGTCAAAGGCTCTTGTGATGTGTTCCTGAAGGTGAAAGAGATAGAGGCCCAATTTCAATTTCAATTTGATATACACGGCATTATTCTAGCAACTGAAGGTAATGTAGTTACTTGATTTTGCTATAAAATGGCTCCTTGTGGCTGGAAAGTAGATAATACTGCCACTGTAAATGAACAACATCAAGTCTTTGTATTTGTATTTTTTTTTTTGTTTTTTTTTTTGTTTTGTTTTTTGTTTTGTTTTTGCAGTATTGTAGGTCAAACAGCACCGGCCTGTCCTCTGAACATGTTCTGTACGAGACCATGTGTCTCTGCTGTGGAGGAAAACAGCAGCTGGAAGAGCCATGTGAGAATATGACTGATGGATCTTTGCCCACACAGACCCTGTCTGCTAGGAAAATGCCTCTTGAAGTGTGAAAGCTGTCCATCAAGGGTCTTTTCTTAGAATAGGTGACGGGGCGGTGGGAAATTAGGAACCAGCCGCCTTGGCTGCGAGCGCTGCTGTGAGATAAATATCTGCAACAGAACCTGCAGGTGGTGTTCTCATCGTACGTCTCTCTCTGGACATTATCGGGTCACTGCAGCCTGTTTGTGAAGCCCATGTGTTACACTGTGATGGGAAATTATTTGTTTACAGGATACAGACAGGAAAGACACTCTTCTCCCTGACTGTTCTACACAGTCAAGAAAGGAAGCGCGATGTTTGACACATACTCACTCGTGACCAATAGTAGCACAACAACGCTGGGAGAAGTCGTCTCAAAGTGCACGTTTTGTAGCTTAGCAAGATGTTACATGAACCCACTCTTTAGTAAAAGTGAGGCTGTTGTTGTTACACTTTCAAAAAGCAGAGTACTAGAGTATTATGTGGTATGCGGTACTGTCAGATTAATTGTACTCAGTGACAGTAGCAGTACTTAGAGTTTTACTCAACTAAAAGTAAAACAATACATTACTCAAATAAGAATAAAAAAAGCATTTCTTAAAAATGTCACTCTAGTGCTGAGGAACTCATAAGAAAACCTGATTAAATATTTTAACATTATGTGTAGACAGTCATAAAAATGTAAAGCCATGTGCAAATTCTTGAGTTTATTACATGTTTGTGAGTGTAAGCAACAGAAGAATGAAATTTACTTCCACTAACGATACTGACTATTACTGTATGTTTACTTTACTGGTGGTTTACTTTACTTTAGTGGTTCAGTTGACAGAAAATAACATTAACACAACAAAGCTTGTGCACAAACAAGAAGTCTCACTTTGACATAAACTGTAGGCTTGTCTGCATCTGGTGCACTTTTGGTGACAATGTGCTTCTTCTTCATTTAAAGGAGTTAGTCATTGTTGGTAGAGAAGCCAGAAATTTTACTGAAGTAAAGGTAGTGGTACATTACAAAAATGAGTGCTTAACAGTTTTTTTTTTCTTGTTTTTTTTTTTAGAAAAGCTGTGGATTAAGAATCAAACTCCATTTTTTCCAATGCATCATCAAGCTGGAGGATTTTATTCAATAGAAATGTTCTCAGGAAAAGATAATTTTCATAAACTTCTACTCTGAAGTGACTTAAACAGGAAACTTCACTCTGATTTAATGTCAGACAGTAAAGAGAAAAACTTTTCCAAGCGACCTATTATTGATATTAGTTAGCATATCTAACACCCACACAAGATGAGAACATTGAAATCCTTGTTTTATTTTGTTCTCTTTGTACTTTGAAACATTACAGTTTAAACAAAAAATACATTTAAACACCGGAATAAAACACACAATACGCTCTGTTGAATAAAAGTGGTTGTTTTAATTTCCTCTTCACTCCACAGTGTTTTTACACTGTATATCACTCTATCCACCAAATTAGTTAAAGTTCCTGTCTTATTGTTACAGTCATACATGTCTTTCTGATTACGTTCCCAGTTTTGCGCTGGACTTTGTCACAGTTTGAGTGAAAAACACAGAGAAGAGATTGCTTAAACGTCAGTGGTCCCGCTCCACCGCAACGACATTAGATTTCATGTACTGGTTTTAGATAAGCAGCACACAACACTGAAGGAGGAGAAAAACACAGAGCGAAAAACACCAAAAACCAACACATATTTTCACTTCACACACACACACACACACACTGACGCTCCCTGTTGCTTACTCTCGCACATAAACACACACACACACACACACACACAAGACAGGCGCTCGGTTTTTTATTATCAACAACAACCACACACATAAACACCTGAAACCAACAGACACCAATGTAAGTACCGACAGTACAAAAAAATCCAAAAAATATCTGAGAATATACAAGTATTTACAGCTCAAGTATACACCCTGTCACTCTCACCATAGATACTCAGTGTGAATTTATCAGAATGTACATCAATATGTACAGGTTAAATACATCATCTTAAATACTATAAATATAACTATATTTGGTCACATAAAGACTATTTGCACATTTAAATAGATTTATTGGTACTATGTCTTTGTCAGCTTCTTGTTGATGAACTCCAGAAGTTGCAGCGGACATGTGGACAAGACAAGGAGACCCTGGAGTCTTTGCTTTCGGTCCTATTCATTATCAACCACAGATAACAGCTTTTTCTGCCTTAGACATCTTTGTATATGTTTAAGGCAAAATCTACATAGATCATTGATCATAACACCATCATGAGTGGCGGGTAGCTGGGACTGTGCTCTGTTCAATATTAGACATTAGAGGGCAGTTTTGCTACTTTTATTGATGGCAGTGCGTTTTATTGTGAAGCTGTGCTCTCAGTGTTTTGCAGGATGCTGGATTTAAAGCAGACAATCAAAATGCCCGTTCACTAGCCAACATCCTCTGACTGCAGGATCAGAAATACAACTTAAAATTTCACTCATCGTGACATAATAGTAAGTCCTGCAGGCCCACGGTTCTGTGCTGTCCTAAAATGTGCTTTGACCTCAAGCTAAAGCTGCACTTTCAGATATGTGCCTTTGTTGCAGGTGCCATTTAAAAAGGTGTGCCTTGCAAGTTGTCTGAAATTGTCAGAAAAAGAACCACAAGTAAGTTGAACAGCTCCATTCATATGTGATAAAAGGGTATTGTTATTTACCCTGATAGATAAAGATAAAGAAAGTGTTAGGGGAGTCCTTTGAGAAACTTTAGCATTTCATTGTGTTGTAGCAGGATAAGTGGCTTGGAATCCATGGAAATGTTGCAGATATTACAATTATTCTGCAAAAACTCCATATTTTGGCTTAAATACAACAAAAACTAGAGCTTATTGTGTCAAAATGGTAAAGGAATCAAAGTCATTACACGAGTATATAACATATATTAATTCTAGATGATTATCTTGCAAAAGCAGGTTTCACTAAAAATCAATAAAATTCAAAATTCTAAGATTTTCACCACTTGTTTCCTGTGCTTGCTCTTGACATTCACTCCCTGCTTTTTGTTTTTGTTTTTGATGAATATATTCCCAAAATAAATAAGTAAACACATATATAAGTATATTCTCAAATTTGTGCTTAACAAACAACTCCAGGGTCTGAATCTAATTAAAGTGCTCATGTGAACGAGACAAAACATTTCTGCAAACAAAGAAAACAGCAGTGATCAAACGACAAAAAGCATAAGGCAGACGACACAGATGCTGCTCAGACACCAAACAAATGTCACTGATTCTGCCTCACTCCCTTTGTGGGGGCAGTCTCAGGTACTGGTGCTTTCACAGGGAGGGGCCACAGACAAAATAACACCACTGGTTCCTCTGCTGGCCAGCAGTGACATCCAGTGGCCAAATCCAGGTACTACCACTTATCTAAAACAATGTCACATTACATTTCCACTGTCTTTCAAGATTATACATCAAAAATGATTAAAAAAAAGGGCTTTGTTTTCACACTTTGGATAGCAAAGAAAGTGTAGCTTCTAGTGCTGATTGAATTATGTCGCCACAATAAGAGGAATGTACAAGACTTAAATCCAAATCTCATCCTGAGATGGAAGTGTGACTGGTAAACAAGAAGCATGGCAGTGAACCACATGTATTCGGTGTGTTGAAACAACACCG
Organism: Poecilia latipinna; assembly: GCF_001443285.1. Taxonomy (NCBI): domain Eukaryota; kingdom Metazoa; phylum Chordata; class Actinopteri; order Cyprinodontiformes; family Poeciliidae; genus Poecilia; species Poecilia latipinna. The sequence continues at coordinate 148,738 of NW_015112812.1, read as the reverse complement.
GTGAGGACTGTATGTAGGGCACGGGTGGATGTGCAGGTGGAGCAGACAAAGCAAGGTGTCCGCGCCACCGCTCCTCCTCCACATCGGATCAGAATCGGTTTCTATGGTGCATGTTGCCACGGCTTCCTGAGTAACGCTGCTCTATTTTTAAACAGGCAGGTATGCCAGGAGCTCTAATTCAGCTCTAATGCAGACAGCACACAGACATACAAACCTATATGTACTCCGAGCTCCCGTCCCTGTCTGCTTCCTTAAAGCAGAGGCTCATCCGCAATCCTAAACCGTTCGTTAAAAGTCACGCCACGCTCAACGAGGAGGAACGTTGTTGAAAAGACAAGTGTTAAGGCTCAGAGATGCTCTAAACATGGCAGGTGTCTGTGGTTCTGTGCTTGTAGAAATGACGAGGGGCTGAGGTAACCCCTCTTTCTTCTCTATTGCAGCGTGTACGCATGGTGGGGTCTCCGACTATTGCACAACATATATATACAGTGTTCGAATGTACATTAGAGGGGGAAATAGAGATAGAAGGAGATTTGTGATTCAATGAGCGCTGATATTATTGCTGATGCGTGATAGGCACAAAAAACTCCAAACTATAATGTGCTTGTAACATTACCAGAATCTCGCACTACATATGAATGTTTGACCACTTTTGTTTCCACATGAAAAGTTTCCTGATACTTATCAGATGAAGGATGGTGTGTTTTTTTTCTAAGTCTCCTTCAATCCTATTCCCATAGCAACAATCTTCTCCAGTGAACCAGCAGAAGCACAAACTGGTTCCTGAAAGCATTCTGAGTTCTGTACCATTCAAAGCATTGTAGCATTGCCCGCTGCTTAACCTCAGAGAGAGTTTGTATAGAGATGCACCCATCTGAATTTTATGGCTTTTTCCGCTCAGATTTTAGCCAATTCCCATTTCTGTTCAAGCACAAGATATTAGCAAGTAGTGGTGCTAGCATAAGAAAAACAGTCTTCCTCTTGTGGACGTTCTAGGGAATTTAAACTCTTGACTCTTAAATTTCCAGGCTGTCAGTTTTTCCACATGTGGCATTTTACAGGACAGACAGATATCAAAAGGTTGAAACAGAGAACCATTGCAGTAAGCTGTAAAGCTTTCCACGTCTTCTAGATAGAAAGTTGTAAAATTATTTTTAAATTCAGCTTAAATTTGTGTTTCTCCTCTTTATTTTTAACACCTCACTGATACTTAAATTGTAACTCATTTTTTTTGCTGATAAACTGTCTAAGTAGATCATTTAGGATTCCAGCTTTATGTTTCTGTGCAAATGTGACATTTTTGTGCATATTATTTCAGTTCTGTGTTATTTTGTCTAAAGCCACCTCAGTGCTGGCCCCTTTTGGTCAAACAGCTCTTAGGCAGTTGAATACTCCTCTTTGTTTAAAGCAGTATGGCTTTTCATCACACAATGTTTGGGTATAAAACCATCTCACTTGGACACACAGCCCCACCTGGTGGTGAGTTAGGAGTTGGAATAGCGTGGCAAGCTTTGATCGATAGAGTTACTCAGATTTGCGATTGTGTGATTTATTTGCGATGAAGACACGGGGTCGACTGGGTCTCCTCTGCTCTGACTACTGGTGACGGTGTACTGCAGAACGGTCTTTTGGTCTTTTGATAAAAAGTTGCTACAGGTGTCTGGAAAGTCACTAAACATAGTGACAAAGTTTATAAGTTAACAATAGTGCTTCTTTTGTCCTGACCACGACTAACCCCCTCTGCTCATGGCCACACTCGGCCGCACCTTTCTGTGTCTCTTGTCGCGGCCCACTTTGCCAGAATTTTTTTAAAAACTGTCAGGGGCGGGTTTATGCTAACCTTCTTCCCACAGTAACAACTTCCACACTGAGAAGTGTTGTCATGGCATTGTTCACTGAGCAAAAGAGCAGACTTGGTTTTCTGACTGCCATATCACGAGCCGTTTTCTGTGTGCTTCTCTATTTTTCTTTCTCTGGAGGTTAAGGTGTGAGGAATGCTGCAACTGAATTTTCTCCACCTTCTCCATCTCCCTCTCCTCTAGTTGAGAGGGCTTCATTTGTAAGCGGGAGGACGTTGGAGCTCATTAGATCATAGCTCAGACTCGGGCGAGCCAATGTTCTGGTATCCAGTCTTGGTGCTGGTGCCGTAGTTGGTGTTGGTCATCTCTTGGGTGCCACCGGGCCCAAGATAAGCGCGGTGGGCTGGCATGGGGGAGGGCGCCTCGCTGGGGTTCTTGCCCAGGATGAAGCGTTGCTCGTCCTGCTCCTCCAGGTTGGAGATATCCTTCATCATGCCCTTACGGTAGGAGACCGACAGCTTGTTGGAGCCGTCGGAGACCAAGTTGAAGTGGCGGGCGATGAAGACAATGGGCAGAGGCAGCATGGCGACCACAATGAGGGCGTAGGCCATGGCTAGAGCCCATGGAGGGTAGCTGTGGAAACGCTCTGAGCCCTAAAGGTAAAAGAGAAATGGTAAAATCAGATAAAACAGATTTTGGGTTAAAATCCATGCAAGTTTATGAAAATTATGTTTCGAGAAAACCCACAAAGATAGTCAAGTACAATTACTGGAACCCCTGGTAAACATGTGGACAAAAGCCTTAATTCATTAATATTAAGGAACCATCTTGGCTCCAAGATGCAACTCTTAGCTACACTTCTTTAACCAGCTGTCAACTTTGGAAAATATTTTACTTCCTTTACCGTGTTGCTAACTTATGCCCTCTATCAGCTAAATTTAACAAACATTTACAACAATAATATAGAAAAATGAAATTAAATTAATTCAATTGTTTTAGATGCAGTTAAAGATGGTCCAACTTGATGATAATTATAGTAAAATACATTCACAGCCGACCATTTCCATTAAACAGATCCTGAACTTAATGTTTTTCCCTCTGACTGTAGGAGTGATTGAGTTACAGCGACTGTTTTTATATCTCTTAAGAACTAAATGCAATAAAATAAAGGCGAACAAATAGGTTAGTGGATCTACGTAAGTCGACTGTTCATGCATGAGAAGGTTTGAAGTTTCTAAGCACTTTTACGCATCTTTGGAATGAATACCAAGAAGATGGTAGCAAAAATATTGACAAGAAAATTTTATATTGGAACACATCCAAATTAATTTAAACCAATTTGATAATATATATTTTTTTATTTTCCCTGTCTTTCACCTATATTCTGTGTAATAAAAAGTGGCAGGCCGGAGGATCTGACCTCTTCCTCCACCCATGCGTTGTATCCTGCAGGACTGACAGACATCTCTATGACGGTTGCAGCAATGAGCACCACCAGGATGGTGGGGGACACGTATCTCCACATGTAGTAGTAGAAGGTGTACGGTCTGAAACCCAGCATATCCTCCAGATCCTGCATGAATCTAAAAGTTCAAAACAAGAATCAAAACACGACAATTAGATTTTGGGGAAAATGTCCACTTGCAGTCACTTATTTTCTCACAACGCACACAGTTAAGCAGCGGCTTCTTGCCACGGTACCTCTTAGTGCCGTATATCCAGGCTACAGAGATGTTCTCCAGGATCACGACCACAGTGAGAGGCAAACCAGCGGAGTAGTCATCAAACATGGTGACAAAGTAGTTCCCTGAACGCTGCACGAACAGCAAGCCCAGCAGGAAGGCTATTATGCAGCAAACCACTAAGGAGGACACAAACAGGACAGAAACACGCCGTTAAAATCTGATCCCACTCTCCGACTCTGGAAAGCCAGAATGAGGACTCACCGCACAGGATCTCCTTCCGGATCTTGAAGGCGTCCAGTATGGGCGTGGTGATGCCGGTCATGGTTCCGATCATGCTTCCCAGACCCAAGTTGATCAGCATGAAGAAGAACATGACAGACCAGAAGGGGCTGGCGGGGAAATGTGTCATGGCCTCGGTGAAGGCGATGAAGGCCAGGCCGGTCCCCTGAACCGCCTGGAAGGGAGGAAGATGCTGGAGATGGTCACAGCTTTCAAAAATAACAACTGAGCTGCTGAAAAAAACCAAGAAAAGGTCTCAGCCACCGGTTCATTAATGATATCGTAACTGGAAACATTCACTGTGTGTAAAGTAACTGTGAATTTAAACGTCCTTAAAAACAGACCAAAAAACTGGAAGCAATGAAAAGAAAATACGTTCAAAAAGGTATTGTTGCTTTTACAGTCGTTTTTCCTTTACCCATTTTTTTTAATTTATCTACTCGTATGCTTTGAAGCTAAATTGTTTTTGGTGTGACCTTATTGAGTTCGTCCTCCAGGATGCAGGGGTCCAGACCCAGCTGGCCAAAGCTGTCCTCCTTCACCGTCTTGATGACTCCGTACATCTCTGAGTAATCCTGAGCTGTCAGGTGGGAAAAGTTGATGTGAGAAGGAATCAGCTCCCTACTCAGCACACCTGTGTTCAGGTAACCCAGAATCTTCTCTGCGTTCCTGGAGAGGAGGTAAAGATAGATGTGTTAATGGTGACTAAACAATGAAATCGTCTCCTGAAGAGTGACTCTATAAGACGTACTCACTCAACAACACACTTCTCGTTCATGACGTTGGCTTTGAAACCCAGCACAGCAAACACCACCAAAGTGGCCAAGATGGACGTGACAAAGTTGATGACGGAAACCAGAGCTGCGTCGAAGTGGCAGTTGTTGTCCCTCTTGTTGTAGCTGGAGAACGCGATGACGCCTCCGAAGCCCAGGCCGAGGGCGAAGAAGACCTGCGTCGCTGCTTCCCTCCACACCTGCGGCTCCAACATCTTCTCCAGCTGGCGAGAAGAGGAAGTGACAAGATTAAAGACCATGTTCACTCACCGTGACATAAATACAGCTCTGGACAGAAGCTCACTGTGGAGTTTGAGTTCTGTATGAATCCTGGGCTTGTGTCAATGTATTTAACTGTTCTTTTACCAGTAAGTTAAGAAAAAAATATGCATTTTCTCTGCAGATCACTCAGATTCATTTGACTAAAAAAAACAGGTGAGGTGTTTGTAGATTTATTTAAGGTTGAATCTTTAATTTTGCTTGTGTGGGGATTGGCGAAACCAATTACAATTCTCAATTTTTAAATCCCTGAAGGGTGGCTGTGTCCACATTTCAAACTGAAAAGACCCAAACTAATATGACATTCATGCAGATAAGTGGATGCGAATGAATCTTCTGTAACTTTTTATATTGAATTTTACATTATAGTTACTTTAATGATTTCTCTTGTTATTACCACATTAACTATAAGTAGTTTTAACCTGCAGAATGCATTAAAGAAATATCAAGAGACCAAATCTTATGCATTAGAAATATGTGAATAAATTTGCCTAAAGATCTGATTTGAGCATAATGTAACTTAACTTTCACTGTTCCAACCCATAAAGAGGTCACTGCATTTACAGTAAATTAAATGCATCTATTGCTGGGTTTTGCACCCAAGAAGGTTTGAGTGTGCTTTCAGTCCGATTAAATCAATCTCTCTCGATTGAAGTAAAATCAGGAAAGTGACCAGGCAGCTGCAGGTGATGATAATCTGTTTCTCAGATCTAAAGGGAGTGTAGCTGGAGTACCTCCATATGGTTCATCTGCATGCAAATAAATCATTTCCATTTCATTCTGATTTCGTACCTTGACAAATTACATGTTTGTGTGACTTAGAATAGTTTCCTTTACACATTTTTATATTTGGATTTTAACTCCGTGGTTAGAAATTTTGCTGAAATGTGGAATTAGTTTGAACCTTGTCATTGCGTTTACAAAAACCCAAAAAATTTTAAGGCACAAACACATACAAAAAAAAACCCTGTAAATACACAAAAAACATATTTGATCTTAAACTTCCACAGTCAGATCGTCATTGCTGCAAAATCTCTTTAAAAATGTCATTAAAATAATTTAGCTGCATTCTTTAAACTGTGTTTTCTGTTCCTCACCACTAGAGGGGGCCGCTGCTCCTTCTCACCTTCCTGAGTATTATTGACATTTTCATGAAATTAGATCTTAATGAGTGGTGCTTGAACTATGAGAGCCGCTGACGTAAACCGTACACTCAGCTTTGAGAGGAGAGGGTTTATTCTTTTTCTTTCACAGCACGCAGCAAAATTCTATGATTTTTTTTTATTTTTTATTTATTTTTTACTACTTTGACATCGAGTGTAATTAATGTAATGCTGCTTTGGTGTGGACAATGATCGCCTATTCTCTCTCACCTTGGGAGTGAACATGTGAGCGATGCCGTCTACCGAGCCCTTCAGCATCAAGCCTCGCACCAGGAAGCAGAAGAGCACCACGTACGGGAAGAGCGAGCTGAAGTACATCACCTAAAAGACGGAGAGAAAGTCAGCCGCATCACACACTGTTGCCATGGACACGCTTTTCTGAGACCTCACACGTAGAAGGAGAAGTGCAATCAAATCCACTTCCACACGCGCTCCCAGAGCTGCTCTGTGTTTGCTTTGAACCAAATCTGTGAGATGAGCCCATGAGGCTGAACTCCTTCCCCCTGCATCAGATGGAGTTCAGCCATCTGATGCAGGGCCGGCTAAAGAAATGTGTCAGACCCGAACTGGATATAGCTCAGTGATATGCTGCATGACTCATAATTTGGCTCCAGAGCAGAGCGTGTCGAAGCTACCGACTACACAGCTGAATCGGTTGTTCCTTGGTTCGGCTTAAGCTTATCAATGTTGCATGTCACTGGCTTCCATAATCTAGATGAGGTCCAAAAATAGATGCGTGTGGATGAGAGGTTTAGTATTTTACCTTTGCCCGGCAAGCAAAGTCAGAAAAGCCCTCATGGATATGGATAAATCAGTGATTAAAAACCCAAACGGAGAGCTCTGGCTGAAAGGATTTGTTATCTCGGTGTGTGAAGAAATAAATGAAATGAGAGAATGGGTGTGTGCAGGCTGCAGGTTCAGCCAGAAGAGCTGCCCACCTTCCCAGACGACTGGATGCCCTTCATGACGGCCAGGCAGACCAAGATCCAAGCCACCAGCAGGGACAGGGTCATCTTCCAGTTCAGGCCGCCGGTTTCGTCGATGGTGCTGGTGATGTTCAGAGTCTGGCGGTACCAGAAGTAGGTGGTGGCTGAGCTCTTCTCACATTCTGGCTCCACAACTAGATCAGCAGCAAGGAAAAGGAGACAGATTGACCTCTGGACGTCAACTGGGCCAGTTTAACATCCTAACCTAAACTATTCAGCTCAGTTCAGACGAGGTCAACGTTGGCTTCGTCAGACCAGAACAGTTTCTTCATGATGCTCTTTGTTAGGTGACTCCTTAAGGCAGCTGGACAGAGGTTTAATTAGGGAGTATCAGAGTAAAAAACCAAAATACAAATGCATGACGTTTCAGATATTAGGAGAGTAAGTAACATTTTAATCATTTTCCTTGCATATCACCCCCTTATGTGTAGCTTGTGCTGGTTTGTTACATAAGATCCCCCAAAAATACATTGAATTTTCCTGTCCTTAACATGGCAGACTGTGAAAGATTTAGGGATTATGAATAATTTTTGCGAGAGCAATCTAATTCCGATTCTAAATTAGATTCAGAGCTGACGCTGAGTTTCACAGTGTGAATAAGGAGTCTTGGCATCAGCTGCTGCCACCAGCTGGTGGCAGTGCGGACCCAATCAGCCGGGTCAAACCGGCTAACGAGCCTTCACAACAGAGCTGTCCGAACGGTGACCTGCAGAGCGGCCTCAGCCACTGCAACAGCTCAGACTCTCTCCTGTGGAGGCTGCTACAATGCAAAAATGTTCTGCAGCTTTAAGCACAGCAATGGTAGGTCTGTCTCTCTCTCTCTGTATCTGCTGAGTCTAACTGCAAAATAAGAAAAAGCTCTCAAGCACCCATTTCTGTTTCTTTTCCCTCTGCTTTTGCTGAGAGCCTCTCACGGTGAGGTGGGCGTTTGGATTTTGCATTGACAAACTCACTGGCTTGGGTTCCGTTCTTCCTGATGGGGCATTCGGCCCATGGCAGCGGATACTGAAACGACTGGAAGAAGTAGAAGATGCTCCAGCCGATAATGACATTGTAATAGAGGCCAACAAAGCCGCAGACCTGCAGAGACAACAGAAAGGCTCGTTCGTTTAACGGTACACAGCGTGTCGAGGTGAGGCAGGGCACAGAGGCACACACAGCAGCAGCACAGAGCAGCTTGAGACGCGTATGAATTATTGAGCTGTTTGCTCTCTCCACCAAGGCTGTGGTCCTCAAAGAGGCGGTATTTATAGACGCTGGAGGTCCCTCTGCCACATCTGAGCTGCCACACGCCTCGCTGCCCTCGGCCGCCACGGCTCCGCGTCCCCTCGTTCGCATTAGGCTGATGAAATTCGTGTCGGGACGACTGGCACGCAGAGAGGAGCCGCTGACGGAGCGACTCGGGTGCCGACAGGTTGTTTTAAGCTGCTGATGATAATGTGATGTGGACACGATGGGTCAGTACTCCTGATGATGAGGAGGACAGACCGAGGCACAGATCAGATGTGGAGGTTTTCTTAAAGCAACTAGAGGTCATATGGCTCAGAGGGAAATGTTGTACAGCAGAATTGATGACTCTCTGTTGTTTAAACAAAAAAGAAAAGGGATGTCTTTATAATACGAGGATTTTTAGGTGATCATTAATAGGGCCGTAAAATTTATTTTGCTGATTAAATTTAAATATTCACATCCATAAAAAAAAAAAGAATACAGACTAATGTAAGTAGTATTTACTCAAGTAGGTTTTGGGGGAAAATAGATCTCTGGTGTAAATGTACTGCCTCGGTTTTCCTGCCTCACAAAAATAAATAAATATAATTAAATACACTGCTCAAAAAATAAAGGGAACACTCAAATAACACATCCTAGATCTGAATGAATGAAATATTCTCACTGAATACTTTGTTCTGTACAAAGTTGAATGTGCTGACAACAAAATCACACAAAAATCATCAATGGAAATCAAATTTATTAACCAATGGAGGCCTGGATTTGGAGCCACACACAAAATTAAAGTGAAATGTTCCCTTTATTTTTTTGAGCAGTATATAATTGTCACTAAACCCACATTTTTGTATTTTTATTAGTTTAATGCAATATTCTCATTTTAAATATAAGTGGAACATTTTTAGTTTTAACAGAAACAAAGGCTTTCAAACATCCATCTGTGAGTAATTAACCTCTATAGATCGGGTTTCACTGAGTGACAAAGTTGCTGAAATAAACGGGCTTTTAATATTCTGATTCACTGAATGGGTCTGCGAATATCAGCCACCGTGAGTTTTGTTTTCAAAGGTTTTATGTTGTGAAAAAAATTTGATTTCATTATTTTGTAATAATGTTCATTTATACTCCTTTTCTTTTGCCTGCCGCAGAACGCCCCGGTCCGATCCAACCTGGGTTAACGTGAACTGACACGATAAACTCACCATGAGGCTGGAAACGCCGATGCCCCCCAGCTGAGGGTAAACGTAGTTCCACACCCCGATGCTGCCGCGCCTGATCCGCTGACCGACTGCCAACTCCAGGAAAAACAAGGGGATGCCGATGAGGAGGAGAAGGATGAAGTAGGGCACTAGGTACGCACCTGACAGAGAGCGGACGGGGGGAGGAAGCATGACAGAAGCAGTTTGTTCAGATTTATTTATATCAAGGTTCCAATGTGGTGAAATATGAAGCCTCTTCTAAAAGCAGCAGAGGAAACAATGTCTCGTCTCTCCTCTCCCTTTTATTTGCTCTAATATTTGCTTCTCTCCTGTCCTCTTTCAGTTCAGCCTCCTCTCAACATTTCACCATGACCCTCTTTTTCACAGAAGGGGAAAAAAACAAACCAAAAGGAAAGCACAGACGGCCACCGCAGACAGAAAGTCACATCCAGTCCTGCTTTCGTCAAGAAATGAAGAGGAGCCATGGCGACAGAAGCATCTGAAGCCAGAGACGTGGTTCACAGTGAGAAGGACTTCATTCATGTTTTACCTGATTCTAACAACAGGATCAGCCTGATGGAGAGAGAGCAGGAACCAAACCAAACAATGAAACGTGGCATGACAGCCGCGTCTTTAATACAGACTCTTTTTCCATATCTCTACTGGACAGATGCAGGTTAATATGTGTCATTGAAAAGATAAACTACAAAGATCTTCTTACTGAAATAACTTATTAGTGTCAAATCCATATATAAATTAAATCACTTCAGGTAAGATACTAATGCTAGATATTGGTTGAACACATAAAAATAGAGTTTTGCTGTTTTGATCTCCTTTCAGGCAACTTTTTATTCCACTACTGAATATTTTTGACTTCGATTTGCACAAATTTAAGCAATCAAAGGCTTCATTTTCTTCACTTCAAAGCTGCACAATATTCTCAGCGCAATACCGTAAAGACTAATTACGTTTCGGCTGCATTATTACTGACATTCAAAGTAAATCTGTGCTCTGAATGCCCATTATATGCTTCGTCCAATGAATGGACTCATTTCTGCTACTTAAGTTCATTTTTAGCATCTATGACACTGAAACGTCTGGAGAGTTTGCAGGCACTGTGTGACATCAAAATACAAAAGTAAGCAAAACGTGGGTTAATCTTACTGGTTACTGGTTTTACACGTTACCATAGAAATCCACCTGCTAAAAGTTGCTCGCAGTGTCATACTTTGTGGTCTGGCACAACTCAATGCAGCTGAAGTGCGATATTTTACTGGCGAAGTACGGAGAGGAGGAGAATCTGACAATGACTGACTAAATGGAGGGGTTTAAACACAGAGGAGGAGGATTAGTGGAGTGAAATGTGTGAGTAATTGTGCTGATGCGTAACAGCTGTGAGAGAACATGAACCAGGGCTGAAGTGACAGAAAACTGACACGGAGAACATTATCTGAAAAGAAAATAACTCAACACAAACACAAAGAGCCTAATGTAACATAAATCCCAGGTGTAGAATCAGAACACTGACGTGAGGTTACAGAGGGATGAAAAACTCAAAATCTTGCTTTGGATTGGTCAGAGTTAGACTCGTGTTTTAAGAGTTGCCTGGTCCAACCAAGGATCGGGATCACAAGAAATGGAAATAGAGTGAAATATAAAGCCTTTAGAAAAACATGCAGTTTTATCAGATTTTCTGTGAGATTTGATCCCCTGTTGTTTCCATTAAAATGTATTAAAGCTCAACTATCAGGAGAAATAACACCAGCAGAGGAGCCAAATCGAAACAGAGATCTGGGTAAAACTGACCTTTTTCCATCTGTTAACATTTCATCAAAACCTCTTTGCATTTCATCCCTGTAAGGAAACCATTTTGTCTGCCGCTGATGAACTACTACATATCCTAGTTTAAGATAAGACAGGGTGAGATGACACATTATTGCCTGCTGCTTGCACAGACAGTTTTCTTGCAACGTCATCCTGGCAGCCATAACAGAGACAGAGTCAAAATAACAGCCGCAGGGAATCAATCAAATCTAAAAACCCACAAAATGGATCAGATAAAAATGGAAAATGACATGAAATGTCCAAAACTTCCATAAATCAGTAGTCTTTGTTGTAAGATTAGTTTGCTTGGTTGGTTTCTTATGATTTTCTTTGCAGGAAAGTGTTATTTTGCCACATCATTTATACTGTATTTAATTAAAATACTGTATTTACTGTATTTAATACAGTAAATACAGAAATACTGTATTTAATTAAAATATAAAAATGACGCACAGAGGAGCATCCGCAAAAACAATGTTCTATTACAAATCAAGTTTTAACATATTTGACATATTTTTGGTGAAAATAAGCTGCCTTGCTGAATGGTAAAGTACTTTTAAAAGTACTTAATATATATACTAATATTAATTTCTGCCATAAAGTTAAATTGAGCGTCGACTACAAACAGGGATCAGAGAATCGCCAAACAGCACAAAGTGTTTTCTTTATCCAACCAAGGAGGACAATAAAGCTCCATCAACTGATTCATCCTTTAGATTGGGTTACGCTTAAATCTGCACAGAAATACATTCAACGGCTCAAATCTGCACACATTAGGCTCTGAAACACATTTCATGCAAACCCTTCACAACCCACACAGGAGATCAACAATGTCTAAAAGCCTGGAGCACTCGTATTTATTCTTGAACTTCCTTCTTAGTCATCATCCACCTTCTCATTTCATTATAATAATAGTAAATCAAGCTGCCAAACACAAGATGCTGAGAGCTTTAGGAACAATAACAGACTGAGGCTTTTTCAGCTAAAATCTCTCTGCTTCCTCTCCTCAGTGATGACTGAACGCCTAATCCCACCGCTGCTGAGGGTGCATGTTGACTAATTCAGACAAATGCTGCAGAGCCTGCAGCTCTGACTTGGTAAGAGAGGTTTGCTCTCTGTGAGTCAGGTGTGATTTCAAACACACAAACAGCCAAAAGGGTTCCTGTCGACTTTGGAGCAAATTCTATTTGAATCGCATTAAAGCGAATTCATTCAGTCTCTTCCAGGCCTCAGTCTTAAGCAAACTACCAACTGGACACCTGAACTGAGGGACTGGGAAGTCTGCTTCTGTGGGAAACTAAACCAGCATCACGCTATGCGATCTGCAGCAAACGCATCGATCTCCAAGTGGAGGCTTCAAACGTAAATATGTTTAATTGTAAAGTTGTGAATACTGTAAAATTACAACCTTCAACCCAGTCAGTTTTAACAACTGCACGACTTCAAAGCTCCACAGACGCCATGCACAGAAAGAAATGCAATAAAATTGATTTTTGATCGATTTTTAGCTGATTAGACTTCTTTTAAAATTCACCGGTCATCATTAAGCTCATATAGATATCTTCCATTTCATGTTTTTGATGGATTTGACACTCTTTTCATATTTGATAAGTTATTTACATCCAAGCATTTTTATTTAGTTATTATTTTGTAGAAATGAATTTTCACTTTGACAATTGTTTATTTTTATCATTTCTTTTGTCAATAAAGGTCAATTTTTTTTTTGATAATGAGTGATTTGTAAGAGCTATAAGAGGCTAACACATGCAGGTTTTTCCAGGTACACATAAAATGTTATTGGATATTATTAACTATTTTAATACTCATTACTATAACAGAAATAACTCCAGTTGAAGATCCAGTTTCTTCGGTTTCTTTCAAAGACATTCATTTTGATAATCACCAGGTTTGCTTATGTATGGTGACATCCTAACAAAAACGGCGCCTCTAAATCATGAATTAATTGTGATTAAACACATTTTTGGTTCAGTTTCATCAGCCACAAAAAGAAGAATTCAAGCCCATCTGCTGAAAAAAATTTTTTTTATATATATATAAAATATGGTAATGGCGAACCAACCGGACATTGTGGTGGTGGATAAAGAACAGAGGAAAGCCGTTGTGGTGGATGTAGCAATACCAAGTGACCACAACATCAGGAAAAAGGAGCATGAGAAACTGGAGAAATACCAGGGCCTCAGAGAGGAACTGGAGAAGGCCTGGATATATATAGAAGGCCTCTCTTCTATATATAGAAGAGAGGCCT